>NC_092371.1:15813763-16113763 GCF_030028105.1 Mobula birostris
GTGGAGAAGCTAGGGTTTTTTTAAACTTACAAACAAAACACGAGGTTAAGTGGAGATTTAATGGACTCGTTTAGACAATACAATATAGGAGAAGAACCAGGCCATTTGGCACTTCAAGTCTGCTCCGCCATTTCATCATGATCCAATTTTCCTCTCAGCCCCAATATCCTGCCTTCTCCCCGTATCCCTTCATGCCCAAGTTAAATATCCATACAGAATTAGCCTCCACATCTACCTGTGGCAAAGAGTTCCACAGATTCACCACTCTCTGGCTAAAGAAATTGCTCCTCATCTCCATTCTAAAACGATACCCCCCTATTCTGAATCTGTGTCTTCTGGTCTGAAACTCTCCCACCATAGGAAGCATCGTCTCTACATCCACTCTATCAAAGCCTTTCACCATTCGATAGCTTTACCCCTCATTCTTCTGAATTCCAGTCAATACAGGCCCAGAACTATCAAATACTCTTCATATGACAAGCCAACCAACCCTGGAATCATTTTTTTGAAACTCCTTTGAACCCTCTCCAATTTTAGCACATCCTTTCTAAGGTAAGGGGCCCAAGCCTGCTAACAATACCCCAAGTGAGGCTTCACCAGTGCTTTATAAAGTCTCAACGTAACAGCCTTGCTTTTATATTCTAATCCTCTTGAAATGAGGATCCTTTTGCATCTCAGATTTTTTGTATTTTCTCTTCATTTAGAAATTAGTTAACCCTTTTATTTCTTCTACCAATGTGCATGACCATACACTTCCTGACACTGTATTCCAGCTGCCATTTCTTTGCCCATTCTCCTAGTCTAAGTCCTTCCTCAAAACTACCTGCCCCTCCAGCTATCATCATATCGTCTGCAAACTTTGCAACAAAGCCATCAATTCCATGATCCAAATCACTGACATATAATGTAAGAAGAATCGGTCCCAACACAGACCCCTGTGAAACACCAGTAGTCACCAGCAGCCAGTCAGAAGAGGCTCCCTTTATTCCTACACTTTGCATCCTGCCAATCACCCACTGGTTTATCCATGCTAGAATCTTCCCTGTAATACCACGGACTTGTAGCTTGTTAAGCAGCCTCACGTGTGGCACCTGGTCAAAGGCATTTTGAAAATCCAAGTACACATCAACTGATTCTCCTTTGTCTATTCTGCTTGTTACTTCTTCGAAGAATTCCAACAGATTTGTCAGGTTTTCCTTAAGGAAACCATGCTGACCACGGCTCATTTTATCATTTGCCTCCAAGTACCCTGAGTCCTCATCTTTAATAATCAACTCCAACATCTTACCAACCACTCTGGTCAGACTAACTGGCCTCTAGTTTCCTTTCTTCTGCCTCTCTCCCTTCTTAAAGAGTGGAGGGACATTTACAATTTTCCAGTCTTCTGGAACCATTCCAGAATCTAGTGATTCTTGAAAGATCATTACTAATGCCTCCACAATCTCCTCAGCCAGCTCTCTCAGAACTCTGGGGTGTACACCATCTGGTACTGTTGACTTGCCTACCTTCAGATCTTTCAGTTTCTCAAGAACCTTCCATCTAGTTATGGTAACTTCACACTTCATGCCCCGTCACCTGGAATTTCCACCATACTGCTCTTGTCTTGCACAGTGAAGACAGATGTAAAATACTGACTCATTTCATCCGTTATTTTGTTGTCCCCCACTACTACTGTTTTCCAGAAGCCCGAAAACCACTCTCACCTTTGCCACTTTATGTATCTGAAGAAAGCTTTGGTATCTTCTTTAATATTATTGGCTAGCTTACATTCGTACTCCAACTTTACCTTCGTAATAACTTTTTTAGTTGCCTTCTGTTGGTTTTTAAAAGCTTCCCAATCCTCTAACTTCCCACTAATCTTTGCCCTATTATATGCCCTCTCTTTGGGTTTTCTCTCCAATGGGATCCCACCACTAAGCACATCTTTCCCTCCTCCCCACTTTCTGCTTTCTGCAGGGGTCGCTCCCTACGCGATTCCCTTGTCCATTCGTCCCCGCCATCCCTTCCCACCGATCTCCCTCCTGGCACTTATCCGTGCAAGTGGAACAAGTGCTACACCTTCCCTTAGACTTCCTCCCTCACCACCATTCAGGGCCCCAGACAGTCCTTCCAGGTGAGGCAACACTTCACCTGTGAGTTTGCTGGTGTGATATACAGTTTCCAGTGCTCCCAGTGTAGCCTTCTATATATTGGTGAGATCCGACGCAGATTGGGAGACCGCTTCGCTGAACACTTATTCTCTGTTTACCAGAGGAAACAGGATCTCCCAGTGGTCACACATTTTAATCCCACATCCCATTCCCATTCCGATATGTCAATCCATGGCCTCCTCTACCGTCGAGATGAAGCCACACTCAGGTTGGAGGAACAACACCTTGTATTCCATCTGGGCAGCCTCCAACCTGATGGCATGAACACTGAGTTCTCTAACTTCTGTTAATGCCCCTCCTCCCCTTCTTACCCCCATCCCTAATTTATTTATTTATTTATTTCTCCTTCTCTCTTTCCCTCTCACAATAACTCCTTGCCTGTTCTCCATCTTCCTCTGGTGCTCCCCTCCCCCTTTCTTCCTTCCAAGGCCTTCCGTCCATGATACTCTCCCTTCTCCAGCCTTGTATCCCTTCTGCCAATCAACTTCCCAGCTCTGGGCTTTATCCCTCCCCCTCCTGTCTTCTACTATCATTTCAGGTCTCCCCCTCCCCCCTCCACTTTCAAATCTCTATCTCTCTTTTCCGTTAGTCCTGACGAAGGGCCTCGACCTGAAATGTCGACTGTACTTTTTCCTATAGATGCTGCCTGGCCTGCTGTGTTCCACTAGCATTTTGTGTGTGTTGCTTGAATTTCCAGCATCTGCAGATTTTCTCGTGTTTGGGTTTTAAGTTGGCTTTGACTTCTCGTTAACTATTGTTGTTTCCTCTTTCCTTTAGAATACTTCTTCCACTTTGAGATGTATATATCCTATGCTTTCCAAACTGCTTCCAGAAATTTCAGCCATTGCTACTCTGCCATCACCCCTGCCAGTGTTCTTTTCCAACCAATTCTGGCCAACTCCTCTCTCATGTGTCTGTAATTCCCTTTACTCCACTGTGATACTGATACATCTGACTAGCTTCTCCTTCTCAAATTTCAGGGTGAATTCGATCATATTATGATCACTTCCTCCCCTAAAGGTTCTTTTACCTTAAGCTCTCTAATTAATCCTGGTTCATTGCACAACACCAATCCAGAATAGCTGATTCTGGATTCTAGTGGGCTCAACCAGAATTGCACTAAAAAAGCCATTTCGTAGGTGCTCTAGAAATTCCCCCTCCTATAATCTAGAACCAACCTGATTTTCCCAATCTACCTGCATATTGAAATCTCCCATGATTATTGAAACATCGCCCTTTTGGCATGTATTTTCTATCTCCCATTGCAATTTGTAGGCTATATCCTTACTACTGTTTGGGGGTCTATATACAACTCCCATCGGAGTCTTTTTACCCTTACAGCTCCTTAGCTCTATCCACAATGATTCAATACCTCTGACCCTATGTCACTTCTAATGATATGATTTCATTTTTTACAGAGCAATGCCACCCCTCTGCCTTCCTGCCTGTCCTTTCAATACAATGTGTATCCTTGGATATTAAGCTCCCAGCTATAATCATTCAGCCATGATTCTGTGATGCCTACAACATCATACCTGCCAATCTGCAACTGTACTGCAAGTTACTCTACCTTATTCCATATATTGCGCGCATTTAGGTACAACACCTTCAGTCCTTTTTGATTTTGTTTCACCACGCTCAACCTTTTGATTCCTGACTTTGTCTGAGGTCTTCCCAACATCTGCCTCCATAACGGCTGCACTAACTGTTCTCGTAGTCTGGTTCCAATCCCACTGCAGCTCTAGTTTAAACCCCACAATGTGGCATTAACTTTCCCACTAGGATATTAGTTTCCCTCCAGTTCAGGTGCAAACCGTCCCTTCTGTATAGATCCCACCTTCCCTGGAAGAGAGCCCAATAATCCAAAAATCTTATTCCCTCCATCCTACACCAACTCCTTAGCCACATATTAAACTGTATAACTTTCCTAGTTCTAGCCTCACTAGTATGTGGCACGGGTAGCAATCCTGAGATCACAACCCTCAAGGCCCTGCCCTTTAACTTATCACCTAACTCCCTGAACTCCCAATGCAGAACCTTGTCACTCCTCCTACCCATATTATTGGTACCAATATGGACCATGTCTTCTGGCTGTTCACCCTCCCACTTAAGAATGTTGAAGACTCAATCTGAGATATCACAGACCCTGGCCCCCGAGAGGCAACAAACTACCCGGGAATCTTGTTCTCTCCCACAGAATCTCCTGTCTGCCCGCCCCCCCCCCCCCAACGAGTCCCCTATCACCACAGCGTGCCTCTTCTTCTTCCTTCCCGTATGAGTCACAGGGGCAGACTCAGTGCCAGAGACCCAACCACTGTGACTATCCTCTGTTTATCAATGCTAGTAAACAAGGAGCAACTTTTTCTGGAGCCAAATGATCCAGGAGCTGGAGGATGTGGATTACTTGCAAAAGACTCAGGGGCGAAAAGAGATTTTTTTTCTTAAACTCAGTAAGTTGCGATCTGGAAGGTGTTGCCTGCAAGCAGGGAAATTTTCAAATGACACAAGATAAGCATCTGAAGGGAATATAATTGATTAGCAAAGGAAAGGGCAGGGGGTATGAACTGGGGTGTGGGGGCTACTGGAAAAGTCAACACAGGGACAATGTGGCCCATGACATCTCTCAACAGCAGTAGATTTGAAAGCACAAACAGGACTTGACTTCCAAGGAATAGGTGAGATCGCTGCAGCTCTGCAGAACCTCACAGCACCTCTCATGACCAGCAAATCGGAAGAACAGGGTGGCTGCATGAGTGGGATGGCAAACAACAGCTAAAACATGGGGCTTTGCCTGAAGTCAAGTTCAGCAACAGTCTGCTTTACCCACCTCAAGTCCAGTTTTGTCAAAAGTATTTTTCAAGTCTTATTTAATTAGTTTAGAATCAGAATCAGGTTTAATATCATTGGCATATGTCATGACATTTGTTGTTTTGAGGCAGCAATGCAATACATAATTATAAAAATTCAATTTTCAATACAAAATATACATAGAACTATAAATTAAGTAGTGCAAAGAGAGAAAAATAGTTAATAGTGTTCATGGGTTCACCATAATTCAGAAATCTGATGGTGGAGGGGAAGAAGCTGTGTCTGAAAGGTTGAATGTGTGTCTTCAGACTCTTGTATCTCCTCCCTGATGGTAGCAACGAGAAGAGAACATGTCCTTGCTGATGGGGGTCCTTAATGACGGATGGCGACTTTTTGAAGCATCGTCTTTTAAAGGTGTTCTCGATGCTGGGGAGGCCAGTGCCCAGCATGGAGCTGGCTGAATTTATAATTTACCACGGCTTTTCCCGATCCTGTGCAGTTGCCCCAATACATATTTGTAACCTACCGTAATACTTGTGGATTTCATTTCATAATGGTGGAATTTTACTTTAAAAGCAAAGTTACAGCTGGCCACTCAGTAACATGCTTGAAAGCACTCAAGCCAATTATCTTTTTTTTTATATATGTGTATGAAATGTGTTTCCCTTCTCTGTAATGATGTGTTATCTCCCCTTACCACCTTCTCCCAAGATGACACCAACCCTCTCACTGTCTCTCCCATGTATAATAGCCCCCTGCATACCTGCCCAATGTACCACTCCTTGCTGAGGGAGAAAGGCTTTCCTTGTAAAACTTTTCACAACTGCGGGACGTCCCAGAGCCACTGAAGTGCACAAGGCGCAGTTACTGTTATTAGAAATTAACACCACAGTTTACCTTCACACGGCAAGATCCCACCAATATGATGCAATTAGACATAGTCCACACAGCTTTAGACGGGGTACTTAAGGACTATGGGGAGAACATCCCCACCCCAGAACTGAAACAGAGACTGCAGTATTCTGCACAAACACTCAACAAGGTGGCCATACTTTGATGCATCACTAGAAACTAACACCTCCCACAGGGTGGCCCTACATCAGCACAGCCCCTTCCCTCAGTGTAACTCTCCCTCATTCCCGTCCCTCCTCATGGTATGACCCTCCCACACCACAGCATGGCCCTCCCTCACTCCCATCCCTCCCCATGGCGTGACCCTCCCTCACTCCCGTCCCTCCCCACGGCATGACCCTCCCTCACTCCCGTCCCTCCCCATGGCGTGACCCTCCCTCACTGACATCCCTCCCCACTGCGTGACCCTCCCTCACTCCCATCCCTCCCCACAGTGTGACCCTCCCTCACTCCCTTCCCTCCCCACGGTGTGACCCTCCTCACTGACATCCTTCCCCACGGCGTGACCCTCCCTCACTCCCTTCCCTCCCCACGGCGTGACCCTCCCTCACTCCCTTCCCTCCCCACGGCGTGACCCTCCCTCACACCCGTCCCTCCCCAGTGTCACCCTTAGTCCCACCCTATGTAATGTGTGACCCTCCCCAAGTACCACCCTTTCTTAGCACAGCACCACTTTTAAAATTTTTGATCCATCTTCAGAATGTGACACTAAGTCATTTCTTTGGCTACAAGGGGATGCACACTGAGCATTCCCCCCCACCTCCCCTCCCCACTCAATATGGTGAACCTAATGCTGCACATGACACGATGCCAATTCTGTCTGATCCCATACCATTGTTTCAGCAGAGACCAACATACAGTTAGTAGGTTAACTGGTCACTGTAAATTGCCCTGTGATTAGGCCAGTGGTTTGCTGGGTGGTGTGGCCCGGGAAGAGATTGTTCTGCGCTATATCTGTAAATAAATAAACACCTTCGCAACCTCTACCTGTATGTGTCTGTAAACATCTCTGATTGGGACACTGTGGGCAAGCTCAACACTGCTCACTCCTAAAGGTAAGGATGAGCTGTCTTGGGGGTGGGGGCAGACATCCAGAGGAGCGAACATCACCTCTGGGGTTGATCTCATAGAGGAACAGAATTGGGCCTTTTGGCCCAGCATATCTATGCTGGCCCCTCCACATAGCTCCTCGATATCCTTCTGCTGGCGATGCTTCCACGGAGCTGTGGAGGGGCAGTTCCAGGATTTACGATCATTGACAATGAAGGAACGGTGATACATTTCCCAATCAGAATGGCGTGTAAGGTGGAGGACACACCACCATGTGCACCTTGTTCATCCGCACAGCCAATCAAGAGTCCTTTTGTCTCTGTCTCTCTCTGTCCGAACACATTATTGCACTTACACCCGTGATCTGAAGCAACCCCGACCCATTCACACATAGTATCAGCCCCCACACTGTTTGTTTCGTTTCCCTCTTCACAACACAACTCAACCTCGTCCCATTTGAGACTCAGGGAGAGGAGCTACAGTTACGGACACATCTACTCCAATCCCATTTCCCAACATATCCCCTGCCAAATCTTCCCCAATGTATTACCCCACCCCGGACCCATCTGACACCCCACATCACTCATCATGATCCTTTATCCCACCATCTCTCTTCCAGTAACTAAGTTGCTTCTGTTCACCCTCATTCATTCCTCTCCCTACCCCATGAAGCCCACTTCACTCCTACTCCAGACACACACCACCATGCTCATGCAGGCCCCACCACGGTGCCTCAAACCCCTTCAACCCACTGCACCGTCCTGCACATCATTCCTCCGTGTCCCTCCCTCCACACAAAGATCCTCACACCCCAGTCCTGGGCCCCCCTTCCTTACTATGGTTCAGAAATCCTGTTATAAAACAATTTGATCATTCCTCCCAATGACCCACATGTCTCTGTTATCCCTTCACACCTTCCCAAAAAGCCCACCCAACGATTGTGAACTTCTCCCAATCACCCAAAACACTGTGCCCCCTACTAAACACTTTACAACACAATCCCCTTCCCAATCACCCATAACCACACTCCTACAATGTGCCCCCTACTAAACACACAACAGTATAAACATCTCCTCGCTGCCCATTCCATCCACCCACCGACACAACCTAACATGCCTGACTCCCTCCCACACATACCACCCTATAACCCAGTACCCCAAAGTGACTCTTTCACACCCAAAAATTGTCTCTTCGACCCACCTACCCAACACCCCAAACCATGTGATCGCCACAAACGCCCACGTGACCCTAGGGCACACGTGACGCCGACTCCCTCCACCCCTCCTCACGCCCCCCTCCCCTCCCCTCCCCCCCACCACCGCACCTCCCCCGCGATCATCGTCCCGCTCCCCGGACCCACCGCCCGCGCCCTCTCCCTCACCCGGGCCGGCCAGTGTGGGTAGCCCTTCATCTTGGCGAACACCAAATCCCCGGCCTTGTAGTCCCGCTGGTGGTTGATCCTCGACATGTCGCGGCCGCTCGGGGCCGCCCCGTTCTCCCGCTCCCGGTACCGCGCTCGCACTCAGGCCCGGGTTGGCATCGACCCGCCCGTGCTCGGTTCGCTGGCCTGGAGGACTCTCCACTCCCGCTCAGACCAGGGCTGGCATCGACCCGCTGGCGCTCGGTTCACAGGACTGGAGGACTTCCCGCTCCCGCTCAGACCAGGCCTGGCATCGACACGCTCGCGCTCGATTCTCCAACCTGGAGGACCGCCCACTCGTACGCCAGGCGGCGCAGTAGAGCACTACAACATCGTTCACAGCTTGGTGTTGGTGGATAGCGGCGATCTCTCAGCACCGTCTCATCACGTTCGGTGAAGCTCCCTCAGTACCGTCCCGTCCCGTCACACACAGTGAAATTCCCTCAGTACCGTCCCGTCCCGTCACACACAGTGAAATTCCCTCAGCACCGTCCCGTCACACACCGTGAAACTCCCTCTGCATCGCCCCATCACACACACACACACACACACACACACAGAAGTTCCCTGTGCACTGTCCCATGACACAAAAGTGAAGCTCCCTCTGCACCATCACATCACACACATAGTAAAGCACCCTCTGGACAGTCCCATCATGCACACAGACAAAAGATCTCTCTGCACTATCCCAGCACACACCCACAGTGACATTCCTTCTGCACCATCCCATTACACAGAAGTGAAGCACCCCTCTGCACCATCACATCACACAGACAGTAAAACTCCTCACCACCATCCCATCACACTCTGAAGATCACTCTGCACCTTCCCATCGCACAGTGATTCCTTCTGAACTTTCCCATCAAACATTGTGAATTTCCCTCTACACCATCTCATCACACACAGTGACACTTCCTCTACAATGTTCCATCACACACAGTGAAACACCCTCTGCATCGTCCCATCACACAGAGTAAAATTCCCTCTGTATTGTCCCATCATACACACTGACATTCGCACTGCATCATCTCATCACAGTCTGTGAAGAACCCTCTGCACGATCCCATCACACATAGTGAAGCTCCCTCTGTAATGTCCCGTCACAGACACAGTGACACTCATAGTCATAGTCATAGTAATACTTTATTGATCCCGGGGGAAATTGGTTTTCGTTACAGTTGCACCATAAATATTAAATAGTAATAGAACCATAAATAGTTAAATAGTAATTTGTAAATTATGCCAATGAATTATGAAATAAGTCCAGGACCAGCTTATCGGCTCAGCGTGTCTGACCCTCCAAGGGAGGAGTTGTAAAGTTTGATGGCCACAGGCAGGAATGACTTCCTATGATGCTCCGTACTGCATCTCGGAGGAATGAGTCTCTGGCTGAATGTACTCCTGTGCCCACCCAGTACATTATGTAGTGGATGGGAGACATTGACCAAGATGGCATGCAACTTAGACAGCATCCTCTTTTCAGACACCACCGTGAGAGAGTTCAGTTCCATCCCTACAAGATCACTGGCCTTACGAATGAGTTTGTTGATTCTGTTGGTGTCTGCTACCTTCAGCCTGCTGCCCCAGCACACAACAGCAAACATGATAGCACCGGCCACAACAGACTCGTAGAACATCCTCAGCATCGTCCAGCAGATGTTAAAGGACCTCAGTCTCCTCAGGAAATAGAGACGGCTCTGACCCTTCTTGCAGACAGCCTCAGTGTTCTTAGACCAGTCCAGTTTATTGTCAATTCGTATCCCCAGGTATTTGTAAACCTCCACCATGTCCACACTGACCCCCTGGATGGAAGCAGGGGTCACCGGTACCTTAGCTCTCCTCAGGTCTACCACCAGCTCCTTAGTCTTTTTCACATTAAGCTGCAGATAATTCTACTCACACCATGTGACAAAGTTTCCTACCGTAGACCTGTACTCAACCTCATCTCCCTTGCTCCCTTTGCACTGTCCCATCACACATAGTGAAGCTCCCTCTGCACCGTCCTATCGCACATAGATTCAAGATTCAAAGATTCAAAAAACTTTATTGTCATGCTAACCGTACATCAGCTCTGCAGGGCAGAATGAGACAGCGTTTCCCAGGGGCAGTGCAATCATAATGTAACAAACGCAACACTAAATAATAAACATAACAATAAATAGTAAAACACAACAGCCACATGTCAGTTAAAATCAGTTATAAGTGTCCAGTGCAAGTTAAAAGTGTCCAAAGCAGAGTCAGGTAGAGCAGCTATTTAGCAGTCTGACTGCCTGTGGGAGGAAGCTGTTTAGTAGCCTTGTGGTTTTAGTTTTGATGCTCCTGTAATGTTTGCCTGATGGCAGAAGAACAAACAGTTCATGGAGAGGGTGTGAGGGGTCTTTAATGATGTACCATGTCTACTGGAGGCATCGACTCTGAAAGAGGTCTTGGACAGAAGGTGGGGAGACCCCAATAACCTTCTCTGCTCCCCTAACCGCCCTCTGCAAGGCGTTTTTGTTGACAGCACTGCAGCTGGAGTACCAGGTTGTGATGCAAAAGGTCAGCACACTCTCAACCACGCCTCTGTAGAATGTAGTTAAGATGTTAGTGGGGAGTGATGCTTGTGAAGTTCCCTTTGCACTGTCCCATCACACACACAGTAAATCTCCCATAGCAGCTCCCCATCACACTCACAGATGCTCCATGAGTACTGTCCAAGCACACTCAGTGAAGATCCCTCTGTACGGACCCATCACACACCGTGAAGATCCCCCTGCACCATCACATCACACACAAAATGAAGCTCACTCTCCACTGTTACATTGAACATACAGTTAAACTCCCCCTGCACCATTCTGTCACACACAGTGACCGTCATATCACACGCAGAATGATTCTCCCTTAGCACCATCCTATCAAACACAGTGAAACACCCCCTGCACTATCCCAGCACGCAGTTAAGCTCCCTCTGCACCGTCCCATCACGCACAGTGAAACTCCCACTGCACTGTCCCATTAAACACACAGTGAAGCTCCCTCACCACCATATGATCACGCTCCATGAACATCCCTCTGAATCGTATCAACACATACAGTGAAACTCCCTCTGTACTGTCCCATCACACATGGTGAAGCTCCATCTTCATCGTCCCGTCACATAGTGAACCATCCTGTCACAGTGAACCTCTCCTTGTACCGATCAATCACAGATAGTGAAGATCCCACTGCACCATCACATCACACACAAAGTGAATGCAAACACGAGGAAATCTGCAGATGCTGGAATTTCAAGCAACACACATAAAAGTTGCTGGTGAATGCAGCAGGTCAGGCAGCATCTCTAGGAAGAGGTACAGTCAAAGTTTTGGGCTGAGACCCTTCGTCAGGACTAACTGAAGGAAGAGCTAGTAAGAGATTTGAAAGTGGGAGGGGGAGGGATGGAGCCAAGAGCTGGACAGGTGATTGGCAAAGGGGATATGAGAGGATCATGGGACAGGAGGCCTAGGGAGAAAGAAAAGGGGGAGGGGGGATACTCAGAGGATGGGCAAGGGGTATAGTGAGAGGGACAGAGAGAGAAAAAGAATGTGTGTATATAAATAAATAAATAACGGATGGGGTATGAGGGGCAGTGGGGCATTCCGTCTGGGTAGCCCCCAACCTGATGGCATGTTCCGTCTGGGTAGTCTCCAACCTGATGGCATGAACTTTGACTTCTCAAACTTCTGCTAATGCCCCACCTCCCCCTCGTACCCCATCCGTTATTTATTTATTTATATAGACACATTCTTTCTCTCTCTCTCTCCTTTTTCTCCCTCTGTCCCTCTGACTATACCCCTTGCCCATCCTCTGGGTTCTCCCCTCCCCCTTTTCCTTCTCCCTGGGCCTCCTGTCCCATGATCCTCTCATATCCCTTTTGCCAATCACCTGTCCAGCTCTCGGCTCCATCCCTCCCCCTCCTGTCTTCTCCTATCATTTTGGATCTCCCCCTGCCCCCTCCCACTTTCAAATCCCTTACTAGCTCTTCTTTCAGTTAGTCCTGACGAAGGTTCTCGGCCCGAAACGTCGACTGTACCTCTTCCTAGAGATGCTGCCTGGCCTGCTGCGTTCACCAGCAACTTTTATGTGTGTTCCTATACACAAAGTGAAGCTCACTCTCCAATGTCACATCAAACAAACAGAGGAGCTCCCTCTGCACTGTCCCATCACACACAGAGTAAAACTCCCTCAGCACCATCCCATCACACAGTAAACTTCCTTCTGCACCATCCTATTACACACACAGTTAAGCCCTGCTGCACTGTCCCATCACAGACACAGTGAAGCTCCCTGCACCATCCCATCAAGCAGACAGTGAAGCTCCCTCTGCATTGCCCCAATACACTCAGGGAAACTTCATCATCATCATCCCATCACACACTCAGTGAAAGTCTCTCTGCACCATCCAATCCCACTAAGTGAGGATCCCTCTGTACCATTCCATCATGAACACAGTAAAGCTCCCTCTCCACCATCAAATCACACAGACAGTGAAACCCCCTCAGCACCATGACATCACACATCGTAAAGTTCCCTCAGCACCATGACATCACAGACACATTGAAGCTCCCTTAGCACCGTCAAATGACACACACAGTAAAACTGCCTCAGAACTGTCCCATGACACACAGTGAAACTCACTCTGCAACGTCCCATCACACACACAATAAACATCCCTCTGCACCATCCCATCACACATTGTGAAGCGACGTCTGCACAATCCAATCACACACAGTGAGGCTGCCTCTGCACTGTCCCATCACACACATAGTTAAACTCCCTCAGCACCGTCCCATCACACACATAGTGAAACTCCCTCAGCACCACCCCGTCACACACATAGTGAAACTCCCTCAGCACCATCCCATCACACACATAGTCAAACTCCCTCAGCACCACCCCATCACACACATAGTGAAACTCCCTCAGCACCGTCCCATTGCACACATAGTGAAACTCCCTCAGCAACGTCCCATCACACACATAATGACATTCCATCAGCACAGTTCCATCGCACACATAGTGAAACTCCCTAAGCACTGTCCTGTCACACACATAGTGAAACTCCCTCTGTACCATC
Source organism: Mobula birostris (assembly GCF_030028105.1). NCBI lineage: Eukaryota > Metazoa > Chordata > Chondrichthyes > Myliobatiformes > Myliobatidae > Mobula > Mobula birostris. The sequence goes on from NC_092371.1 coordinate 15,827,199, forward strand.
CCATCACACACATAGTGAAACTCCCTCAGCACTGTCCCATCACACACATAATGAAACTCCCTCTGCATGTCCCATCACACACATAGTGAAACTCCCTCAGCACTGTCCCATCACACACATAGTGAAACTCCCTCAGCACCGTCCCATCACACACATAGTGAAACTCCCTCAGCACCACCCCATCACACACATAGTGAAACTCCCTCAGCACCACCCCATCACACACATAGTGAAACTCCCTCAGCACCATCCCATCACACACATAAATGTGTTAGTCATTGGTTTTGTAAATATTGTACAGCACAGACATTTGTAATAAAAAATTTTGTGGAAAAAAAAATAGTGAAACCCTCTCTGCACCGTCCCATCACACACATAGTGAAGCTCCCTCTGCACCGACCCATCACACACATAGTGAAACTCCCTCAGCACTGTCCCATCACACACATAGTGAAACTCCCTCAGCACCACCCCATCACACACATAGTGAAACTCCCTCAGCACCATCCCATCACACACAGTGAAACACTCTCAGCACCGTCCCATCACACACATAGTCAAACTCTCCCAGCACCATCCCATCACTCACATAGTGAAAGTCCCTCTGCACTGTCCTGTCACACACATAGTGAAACTTCCTCTGCATGTCCCATCACAGACATAGTGAAACTCCCTCAGCACCGTCCCATCACACACACAGTGAAACTCACTCTGCAACGTTAAAAATCCCTCTGCACCATCCCATCACACATTGTGAAGCTAGGTCTGCACAATCCAATCACACACAGTGAGGCTGCCTCTGCACTGTCCCATCACACACATAGTTAAAATCCCTCAGCACTGTCCCATCACACACATAGTGAAACTCCCTCTGCACTGTCCCATCACACACATAGTCACTCTCTCTGCACCGTCCCATCAAACACAGAGTGAAACTCCCTCAGCACCGTCCCATCACACACATAGTGAAACTCCCTCTGCACCGTCCCATCACACACAAAGTGAAACTCCCTCAGCACCGTCTCATCACACACATAGAGAAACTCCCTCAGCACCGTCCCATCACACACAGTGAAACTCTCTCAGCACCGTCCCATCACACACATAGTGAAACTCCCTGAGCACCGTCCCATCACACACATAGTGAAACTCCCTCTGCACGGTTCCATCGCACATAGTGAAACTCCCTCTGCATCGTCCCATCACACACATAGTGAAACTCCCTCAGCACTGCCCCATCACACACAAAGTGAAACTCCCTCAGCACCGTCCCAGGACACACACAGTGAAACTCCTTCTGCACTGTCCTGTCACACACACAGTGAAGCTCCCTCTGAAACATCCCATCACACATATAGTGAAACTGCCTCAGCACTGTCCCATCACACACATAGTGAAACTCCCACTGCACTGTCCCATCACACACATAGTCACTCTCTCTGCACCGTCCCATCACACACATAGTGAAACTCCCACTGCACTGTCCCATCACACACATAGTCACTCTCTCTGCACCGTCCCATCAAACACACAGTAAAACTCCCTCAGCACCGTCCCATCACACACATAGTGAAACTCCCTCTGCACCGTCCCATCACACACAAAGTGAAACTCCCCCTGCACCGTCCCATCGCACAAAGTGAAACTCCCTCTGCACTGTCCCGTCACACACATAGTGAAACTGCCTCTGCACTGTCCCATCACACACATAGTCACTCTCTCTGCACCGTCCCATCAAACACAGAGTGAAACGCCCTCAGCACCGTCCCATCACACACATAGTGAAACTCCCTCTGCACCGTCCCATCACACACAAAGTGCAACTCCCCCTGCACCGTCCCATCGCACAAAGTGAAACTCCCTCTGCACCGTCCCATCACACACGTAGTGAAACTCCCTCAGAACTGTCCCATCACACACAAAGTGAAACTCCCTCACCGCCGTTCCATCGCACATAGTGAAACTCACTCTGCATCGTCCCATCACAGTCATAGTGAAACTCCCTCAGCACTGCCCCATCACACACAAAGTGAAACTCCCTCAGCACCGTCCCATGACACATATAGTGAAACTCCCTCTGCCCTGTCCCATCACACACATAGTGAAACTCCCTCTGCACTGACCCATCACACACATAGTGAAACTCCTTGAGCACTGTCCCATCACACACAAAGTGAAACTCCCTCAGCACCGTCCCATCACCGTCCCATCACACACATAGTGAAACTCACTCAGCACCGTCCCATCACACACATAGTGAAACTCCCTCAGCACCATCCCATCACACACATAGTGAAACTCCCTCAGCACTGTCCCATCACACACATAGTGAAACTCCCTCAGCACCGTCCCATCACACACATAGTGAAACTCACTAAGCACCATCCCATCACACACATAGTGAAACTCCCTCAGCACCATCCCATCACACACATAGTGAAACTCCCTCTGCACTGTCCCATCACACGCATAGTCACTCTCTCTGCACCGTCCCATCAAGCACAGAGTGAAACTCCCTAGACACCGTCCCATCACACACAAAGTGAAACTCCCCCTACACCGTCCCATCGCACAAAGTGAAACTCCCTCTGCACCGTGCCATCACACACATAGTGAAACTCCCTCAGAACTATCCCATCACACACAAAGTGAAACTCCCTCAGCACCCTCTCATCACACACATAGAGAAACTCCCTCAGGACCGTCCCATCACACACATAGTGAAACTCCCTCTGTACCATCCCATCACACACATAGTGAAACTCCCTCAGCACTGTCCCATCACACACATAATGAAACTCCCTCTGCATGTCCCATCACACACATAGTGAAACTCCCTCAGCACTGTCCCATCACACACATAGTGAAACTCCCTCAGCACCGTCCCATCACACACATAGTGAAACTCCCTCAGCACCACCCCATCACACACATAGTGAAACTCCCTCAGCACCACCCCATCACACACATAGTGAAACTCCCTCAGCACCATCCCATCACACACATAAATGTGTTAGTCATTGGTTTTGTAAATATTGTACAGCACAGACATTTGTAATAAAAAATTTTGTGGAAAAAAAAATAGTGAAACCCTCTCTGCACCGTCCCATCACACACATAGTGAAGCTCCCTCTGCACCGACCCATCACACACATAGTGAAACTCCCTCAGCACTGTCCCATCACACACATAGTGAAACTCCCTCAGCACCACCCCATCACACACATAGTGAAACTCCCTCAGCACCACCCCATCACACACATAGTGAAACTCCCTCTGCACCATCCCATCACACACATAAATGTGTTAGTCACTGGTTTTGTAAATATTGTACAGCACAGACATTTGTAATAAAAAATTTTGTGGAAAAAAAAATAGTGAAACCCTCTCTGCACCGTCCCATCACACACATAGTGAATCTCCCTCTGCACCGACCCATCACACACATAGTGAAACTCCCTCTACACTGTCCTGTCAGACACATAGTGAAACCCTCTCTGCACCGTCCCATCACACACATAGTGAAGCTCCCTCTGCACCAACCCATCACACACATAGTGAAACTCTCTCAGCACTGTCCCATCACACACATAGTGAAACTCCCTCAGCACCACCCCATCACACACATAGTGAAACTCCCTCAGCACCACCCCATCACACACATAGTGAAACTCCCTCAGCACCATCCCATCACACACATAAATGTGTTAGTCACTGGTTTTGTAAATATTGTACAGCACAGACATTTGTAATAAAAAATTTTGTGGAAAAAAAAATAGTGAAACCCTCTCTGCACCGTCCCATCACACACATAGTGAAGCTCCCTCTGCACCGTCCCATCACACACATAGTGAAGCTCCCTCTGCACCGACCCATCACACACATAGTAAAACTCCCTCTGCACTGTCCTGTCAGACACATAGTGAAACCCTCTCTGCACCGTCCCATCACACACATAGTGAAACTCCCTCAGCACCGTTGCATCACACACATAGTGAAACTCCCTCTGCACCATCCCATCACACACAGTGAAACGCTCTCAGCACCGTCCCTTCACACACATAGTCAAACTCTCCCAGCACCATCCCATCACTCAGATAGTGAAACTCCCTCTGCACTGTCCTGTCACACACATAGTGAAACTTCCTCTGCATGTCCCATCACAGACGTAGTGAAACTCCCTCAGCACCGTCCCATCACACACACAGTGAAACTCACTCTGCAACGTCCCATTGCACACGCAATAAAAATCCCTCTGCACCATCCCATCACACATTGTGAAGCTAGGTCTGCACAATCCAATCACACACAGTGAGGCTGCCTCTGCACTGTCCCATCACACACATAGTGAAACTCCCTAAGCACTGTCCTGTCACACACATAGTGAAACTCCCTCTGTACCATCCCATCACACACATAGTGAAACTCCCTCAGCACTGTCCCATCACACACATAATGAAACTCCCTCTGCATGTCCCATCACACACATAGTGAAACTCCCTCAGCACTGTCCCATCACACACATAGTGAAACTCCCTCAGCACCGTCCCATCACACACATAGTGAAACTCCCTCAGCACCACCCCATCACACACATAGTGAAACTCCCTCAGCACCACCCCATCACACACATAGTGAAACTCCCTCAGCACCATCCCATCACACACATAAATGTGTTAGTCATTGGTTTTGTAAATATTGTACAGCACAGACATTTGTAATAAAAAATTTTGTGGAAAAAAAAATAGTGAAACCCTCTCTGCACCGTCCCATCACACACATAGTGAAGCTCCCTCTGCACCGACCCATCACACACATAGTGAAACTCCCTCAGCACTGTCCCATCACACACATAGTGAAACTCCCTCAGCACCACCCCATCACACACATAGTGAAACTCCCTCAGCACCATCCCATCACACACAGTGAAACACTCTCAGCACCGTCCCATCACACACATAGTCAAACTCTCCCAGCACCATCCCATCACTCACATAGTGAAAGTCCCTCTGCACTGTCCTGTCACACACATAGTGAAACTTCCTCTGCATGTCCCATCACAGACATAGTGAAACTCCCTCAGCACCGTCCCATCACACACACAGTGAAACTCACTCTGCAACGTTAAAAATCCCTCTGCACCATCCCATCACACATTGTGAAGCTAGGTCTGCACAATCCAATCACACACAGTGAGGCTGCCTCTGCACTGTCCCATCACACACATAGTTAAAATCCCTCAGCACTGTCCCATCACACACATAGTGAAACTCCCTCTGCACTGTCCCATCACACACATAGTCACTCTCTCTGCACCGTCCCATCAAACACAGAGTGAAACTCCCTCAGCACCGTCCCATCACACACATAGTGAAACTCCCTCTGCACCGTCCCATCACACACAAAGTGAAACTCCCTCAGCACCGTCTCATCACACACATAGAGAAACTCCCTCAGCACCGTCCCATCACACACAGTGAAACTCTCTCAGCACCGTCCCATCACACACATAGTGAAACTCCCTGAGCACCGTCCCATCACACACATAGTGAAACTCCCTCTGCACGGTTCCATCGCACATAGTGAAACTCCCTCTGCATCGTCCCATCACACACATAGTGAAACTCCCTCAGCACTGCCCCATCACACACAAAGTGAAACTCCCTCAGCACCGTCCCAGGACACACACAGTGAAACTCCTTCTGCACTGTCCTGTCACACACACAGTGAAGCTCCCTCTGAAACATCCCATCACACATATAGTGAAACTGCCTCAGCACTGTCCCATCACACACATAGTGAAACTCCCACTGCACTGTCCCATCACACACATAGTCACTCTCTCTGCACCGTCCCATCACACACATAGTGAAACTCCCACTGCACTGTCCCATCACACACATAGTCACTCTCTCTGCACCGTCCCATCAAACACACAGTAAAACTCCCTCAGCACCGTCCCATCACACACATAGTGAAACTCCCTCTGCACCGTCCCATCACACACAAAGTGAAACTCCCCCTGCACCGTCCCATCGCACAAAGTGAAACTCCCTCTGCACTGTCCCGTCACACACATAGTGAAACTGCCTCTGCACTGTCCCATCACACACATAGTCACTCTCTCTGCACCGTCCCATCAAACACAGAGTGAAACGCCCTCAGCACCGTCCCATCACACACATAGTGAAACTCCCTCTGCACCGTCCCATCACACACAAAGTGCAACTCCCCCTGCACCGTCCCATCGCACAAAGTGAAACTCCCTCTGCACCGTCCCATCACACACGTAGTGAAACTCCCTCAGAACTGTCCCATCACACACAAAGTGAAACTCCCTCACCGCCGTTCCATCGCACATAGTGAAACTCACTCTGCATCGTCCCATCACAGTCATAGTGAAACTCCCTCAGCACTGCCCCATCACACACAAAGTGAAACTCCCTCAGCACCGTCCCATGACACATATAGTGAAACTCCCTCTGCCCTGTCCCATCACACACATAGTGAAACTCCCTCTGCACTGACCCATCACACACATAGTGAAACTCCTTGAGCACTGTCCCATCACACACAAAGTGAAACTCCCTCAGCACCGTCCCATCACCGTCCCATCACACACATAGTGAAACTCACTCAGCACCGTCCCATCACACACATAGTGAAACTCCCTCAGCACCATCCCATCACACACATAGTGAAACTCCCTCAGCACTGTCCCATCACACACATAGTGAAACTCCCTCAGCACCGTCCCATCACACACATAGTGAAACTCACTAAGCACCATCCCATCACACACATAGTGAAACTCCCTCAGCACCATCCCATCACACACATAGTGAAACTCCCTCTGCACTGTCCCATCACACGCATAGTCACTCTCTCTGCACCGTCCCATCAAGCACAGAGTGAAACTCCCTAGACACCGTCCCATCACACACAAAGTGAAACTCCCCCTACACCGTCCCATCGCACAAAGTGAAACTCCCTCTGCACCGTGCCATCACACACATAGTGAAACTCCCTCAGAACTATCCCATCACACACAAAGTGAAACTCCCTCAGCACCCTCTCATCACACACATAGAGAAACTCCCTCAGGACCGTCCCATCACACACATAGTGAAACTCCCTCTGTACCATCCCATCACACACATAGTGAAACTCCCTCAGCACTGTCCCATCACACACATAATGAAACTCCCTCTGCATGTCCCATCACACACATAGTGAAACTCCCTCAGCACTGTCCCATCACACACATAGTGAAACTCCCTCAGCACCGTCCCATCACACACATAGTGAAACTCCCTCAGCACCACCCCATCACACACATAGTGAAACTCCCTCAGCACCACCCCATCACACACATAGTGAAACTCCCTCAGCACCATCCCATCACACACATAAATGTGTTAGTCATTGGTTTTGTAAATATTGTACAGCACAGACATTTGTAATAAAAAATTTTGTGGAAAAAAAAATAGTGAAACCCTCTCTGCACCGTCCCATCACACACATAGTGAAGCTCCCTCTGCACCGACCCATCACACACATAGTGAAACTCCCTCAGCACTGTCCCATCACACACATAGTGAAACTCCCTCAGCACCACCCCATCACACACATAGTGAAACTCCCTCAGCACCACCCCATCACACACATAGTGAAACTCCCTCTGCACCATCCCATCACACACATAAATGTGTTAGTCACTGGTTTTGTAAATATTGTACAGCACAGACATTTGTAATAAAAAATTTTGTGGAAAAAAAAATAGTGAAACCCTCTCTGCACCGTCCCATCACACACATAGTGAATCTCCCTCTGCACCGACCCATCACACACATAGTGAAACTCCCTCTACACTGTCCTGTCAGACACATAGTGAAACCCTCTCTGCACCGTCCCATCACACACATAGTGAAGCTCCCTCTGCACCAACCCATCACACACATAGTGAAACTCTCTCAGCACTGTCCCATCACACACATAGTGAAACTCCCTCAGCACCACCCCATCACACACATAGTGAAACTCCCTCAGCACCACCCCATCACACACATAGTGAAACTCCCTCAGCACCATCCCATCACACACATAAATGTGTTAGTCACTGGTTTTGTAAATATTGTACAGCACAGACATTTGTAATAAAAAATTTTGTGGAAAAAAAAATAGTGAAACCCTCTCTGCACCGTCCCATCACACACATAGTGAAGCTCCCTCTGCACCGTCCCATCACACACATAGTGAAGCTCCCTCTGCACCGACCCATCACACACATAGTAAAACTCCCTCTGCACTGTCCTGTCAGACACATAGTGAAACCCTCTCTGCACCGTCCCATCACACACATAGTGAAACTCCCTCAGCACCGTTGCATCACACACATAGTGAAACTCCCTCTGCACCATCCCATCACACACAGTGAAACACTCTCAGCACCGTCCCTTCACACACATAGTCAAACTCTCCCAGCACCATCCCATCACTCAGATAGTGAAACTCCCTCTGCACTGTCCTGTCACACACATAGTGAAACTTCCTCTGCATGTCCCATCACAGACGTAGTGAAACTCCCTCAGCACCGTCCCATCACACACACAGTGAAACTCACTCTGCAACGTCCCATTGCACACGCAATAAAAATCCCTCTGCACCATCCCATCACACATTGTGAAGCTAGGTCTGCACAATCCAATCACACACAGTGAGGCTGCCTCTGCACTGTCCCATCACACACATAGTTAAACTCCCTCAGCACTGTCCCATCACACACATAGTGAAACTCCCTCTGCACTGTCCCGTCACACACATAGTGAAACTGCCTCTGCACTGTCCCATCACACACATAGTCACTCTCTCTGCACCGTCCCATCAAACACAGAGTGAAACGCCCTCAGCACCGTCCCATCACACACATAGTGAAACTCCCTCTGCACCGTCCCATCACACACAAAGTGCAACTCCCCCTGCACCGTCCCATCGCACAAAGTGAAACTCCCTCTGCACCGTCCCATCACACACGTAGTGAAACTCCCTCAGAACTGTCCCATCACACACAAAGTGAAACTCCCTCACCGCCGTTCCATCGCACATAGTGAAACTCACTCTGCATCGTCCCATCACAGTCATAGTGAAACTCCCTCAGCACTGCCCCATCACACACAAAGTGAAACTCCCTCAGCACCGTCCCATGACACATATAGTGAAACTCCCTCTGCCCTGTCCCATCACACACATAGTGAAACTCCCTCTGCACTGACCCATCACACACATAGTGAAACTCCTTGAGCACTGTCCCATCACACACAAAGTGAAACTCCCTCAGCACCGTCCCATCACCGTCCCATCACACACATAGTGAAACTCACTCAGCACCGTCCCATCACACACATAGTGAAACTCCCTCAGCACCATCCCATCACACACATAGTGAAACTCCCTCAGCACTGTCCCATCACACACATAGTGAAACTCCCTCAGCACCGTCCCATCACACACATAGTGAAACTCACTAAGCACCATCCCATCACACACATAGTGAAACTCCCTCTGCACTGTCCCATCACACGCATAGTCACTCTCTCTGCACCGTCCCATCAAGCACAGAGTGAAACTCCCTAGACACCGTCCCATCACACACAAAGTGAAACTCCCCCTACACCGTCCCATCGCACAAAGTGAAACTCCCTCTGCACCGTGCCATCACACACATAGTGAAACTCCCTCAGAACTATCCCATCACACACAAAGTGAAACTCCCTCAGCACCCTCTCATCACACACATAGAGAAACTCCCTCAGGACCGTCCCATCACACACATAGTGAAACTCCCTCTGTACCATCCCATCACACACATAGTGAAACTCCCTCAGCACTGTCCCATCACACACATAATGAAACTCCCTCTGCATGTCCCATCACACACATAGTGAAACTCCCTCAGCACCACCCCATCACACACATAGTGAAACTCCCTCAGCACCACCCCATCACACACATAGTGAAACTCCCTCAGCACCATCCCATCACACACATAAATGTGTTAGTCATTGGTTTTGTAAATATTGTACAGCACAGACATTTGTAATAAAAAATTTTGTGGAAAAAAAAATAGTGAAACCCTCTCTGCACCGTCCCATCACACACATAGTGAAGCTCCCTCTGCACCGACCCATCACACACATAGTGAAACTCCCTCAGCACTGTCCCATCACACACATAGTGAAACTCCCTCAGCACCACCCCATCACACACATAGTGAAACTCCCTCAGCACCACCCCATCACACACATAGTGAAACTCCCTCTGCACCATCCCATCACACACATAAATGTGTTAGTCACTGGTTTTGTAAATATTGTACAGCACAGACATTTGTAATAAAAAATTTTGTGGAAAAAAAAATAGTGAAACCCTCTCTGCACCGTCCCATCACACACATAGTGAATCTCCCTCTGCACCGACCCATCACACACATAGTGAAACTCCCTCTACACTGTCCTGTCAGACACATAGTGAAACCCTCTCTGCACCGTCCCATCACACACATAGTGAAGCTCCCTCTGCACCGACCCATCACACACATAGTGAAACTCTCTCAGCACTGTCCCATCACACACATAGTGAAACTCCCTCAGCACCACCCCATCACACACATAGTGAAACTCCCTCAGCACCACCCCATCACACACATAGTGAAACTCCCTCAGCACCATCCCATCACACACATAGATGTGTTAGTCACTGGTTTTGTAAATATTGTACAGCACAGACATTTGTAATAAAAAATTTTGTGGAAAAAAAAATAGTGAAACCCTCTCTGCACCGTCCCATCACACACATAGTGAAGCTCCCTCTGCACCGTCCCATCACACACATAGTGAAGCTCCCTCTGCACCGACCCATCACACACATAGTAAAACTCCCTCTGCACTGTCCTGTCAGACACATAGTGAAACCCTCTCTGCACCGTCCCATCACACACATAGTGAAACTCCCTCAGCACCGTTGCATCACACACATAGTGAAACTCCCTCTGCACCATCCCATCACACACAGTGAAACGCTCTCAGCACCGTCCCTTCACACACATAGTCAAACTCTCCCAGCACCATCCCATCACTCAGATAGTGAAACTCCCTCTGCACTGTCCTGTCACACACATAGTGAAACTTCCTCTGCATGTCCCATCACAGACGTAGTGAAACTCCCTCAGCACCGTCCCATCACACACACAGTGAAACTCACTCTGCAACGTCCCATTGCACACGCAATAAAAATCCCTCTGCACCATCCCATCACACATTGTGAAGCTAGGTCTGCACAATCCAATCACACACAGTGAGGCTGCCTCTGCACTGTCCCATCACACACATAGTTAAACTCCCTCAGCACTGTCCCATCACACACATAGTGAAACTCCCTCTGCACTGTCCCGTCACACACATAGTGAAACTGCCTCTGCACTGTCCCATCACACACATAGTCACTCTCTCTGCACCGTCCCATCAAACACAGAGTGAAACGCCCTCAGCACCGTCCCATCACACACATAGTGAAACTCCCTCTGCACCGTCCCATCACACACAAAGTGCAACTCCCCCTGCACCGTCCCATCGCACAAAGTGAAACTCCCTCTGCACCGTCCCATCACACACGTAGTGAAACTCCCTCAGAACTGTCCCATCACACACAAAGTGAAACTCCCTCACCGCCGTTCCATCGCACATAGTGAAACTCACTCTGCATCGTCCCATCACAGTCATAGTGAAACTCCCTCAGCACTGCCCCATCACACACAAAGTGAAACTCCCTCAGCACCGTCCCATGACACATATAGTGAAACTCCCTCTGCCCTGTCCCATCACACACATAGTGAAACTCCCTCTGCACTGACCCATCACACACATAGTGAAACTCCTTGAGCACTGTCCCATCACACACAAAGTGAAACTCCCTCAGCACCGTCCCATCACCGTCCCATCACACACATAGTGAAACTCACTCAGCACCGTCCCATCACACACATAGTGAAACTCCCTCAGCACCATCCCATCACACACATAGTGAAACTCCCTCAGCACCGTCCCATCACACACATAGTGAAACTCCCTCAGCACCGTCCCATCACACACATAGTGAAACTCCCTCAGCACCATCCCATCACACACATAGTGAAACTCCCTCAGCACTGTCCCATCACACACATAGTGAAACTCCCTCAGCACCGTCCCATCACACACATAGTGAAACTCACTAAGCACCATCCCATCACACACATAGTGAAACTCCCTCAGCACCATCCCATCACACACATAGTGAAACTCCCTCTGCACTGTCCCATCACACACATAGTCACTCTCTCTGCACCGTCCCATCAAGCACAGAGTGAAACTCCCTAGACACCGTCCCATCACACACAAAGTGAAACTCCCCCTACACCGTCCCATCGCACAAAGTGAAACTCCCTCTGCACCGTGCCATCACACACATAGTGAAACTCCCTCAGAACTATCCCATCACACACAAAGTGAAACTCCCTCAGCACCCTCTCATCACACACATAGAGAAACTCCCTCAGGACCGTCCCATCACACACATAGTGAAACTCCCTCTGTACCATCCCATCACACACATAGTGAAACTCCCTCAGCACTGTCCCATCACACACATAATGAAACTCCCTCTGCATGTCCCATCACACACATAGTGAAACTCCCTCAGCACCGTCCCATCACACACATAGTGAAACTCCCTCAGCACCACCCCATCACACACATAGTGAAACTCCCTCAGCACCACCCCATCACACACATAGTGAAACTCCCTCAGCACCATCCCATCACACACATAAATGTGTTAGTCATTGGTTTTGTAAATATTGTACAGCACAGACATTTGTAATAAAAAATTTTGTGGAAAAAAAAATAGTGAAACCCTCTCTGCACCGTCCCATCACACACATAGTGAAGCTCCCTCTGCACCGACCCATCACACACATAGTGAAACTCCCTCAGCACTGTCCCATCACACACATAGCGAAACTCCCTCAGCACCACCCCATCACACACATAGTGAAACTCCCTCAGCACCACCCCATCACACACATAGTGAAACTCCCTCTGCACCATCCCATCACACACATAAATGTGTTAGTCACTGGTTTTGTAAATATTGTACAGCACAGACATTTGTAATAAAAAATTTTGTGGAAAAAAAAATAGTGAAACCCTCTCTGCACCGTCCCATCACACACATAGTGAATCTCCCTCTGCACCGACCCATCACACACATAGTGAAACTCCCTCTACACTGTCCTGTCAGACACATAGTGAAACCCTCTCTGCACCGTCCCATCACACACATAGTGAAGCTCCCTCTGCACCGACCCATCACACACATAGTGAAACTCTCTCAGCACTGTCCCATCACACACATAGTGAAACTCCCTCAGCACCACCCCATCACACACATAGTGAAACTCCCTCTGCACTGTCCCATCACACACATAGTGAAACTCTCTCAGCACTGTCCCATCACACACATAGTGAAACTCCCTCAGCACCACCCCATCACACACATAGTGAAACTCCCTCAGCACCACCCCATCACACACATAGTGAAACTCCCTCAGCACCATCCCATCACACACATAAATGTGTTAGTCACTGGTTTTGTAAATATTGTACAGCACAGACATTTGTAATAAAAAATTTTGTGGAAAAAAAAATAGTGAAACCCTCTCTGCACCGTCCCATCACACACATAGTGAAGCTCCCTCTGCACCGTCCCATCACACACATAGTGAAGCTCCCTCTGCACCGACCCATCACACACATAGTGAAACTCCCTCAGCACCGTTGCATCACACACATAGTGAAACTCCCTCTGCACCATCCCATCACACACAGTGAAACGCTCTCAGCACCGTCCCTTCACACACATAGTCAAACTCTCCCAGCACCATCCCATCACTCAGATAGTGAAACTCCCTCTGCACTGTCCTGTCACACACATAGTGAAACTTCCTCTGCATGTCCCATCACAGACGTAGTGAAACTCCCTCAGCACCGTCCCATCACACACACAGTGAAACTCACTCTGCAACGTCCCATTGCACACGCAATAAAAATCCCTCTGCACCATCCCATCACACATTGTGAAGCTAGGTCTGCACGATCCAATCACACACAGTGAGGCTGCCTCTGCACTGTCCCATCACACACATAGTTAAACTCCCTCAGCACTGTCCCATCACACACATAGTGAAACTCCCTCTGCACTGTCCCATCACACACATAGTCACTCTCTCTGCACCGTCCCATCAAACACAGAGTGAAACTCCCTCAGCACCGTCTCATCACACACATAGAGAAACTCCCTCAACACCGTCCCATCACACACAGTGAAACTCTCTCAGCACCGTCCCATCACACACATAGTGAAACTCCCTCAGCACTGTCCCATCACACACATAATGAAACTCCCTCAGCACCGTCCCATCACACACATAGTGAAACTCCCTCAGCACTGTCCCATCACACACATACTGAAACTCCCTCTGCACTCTTCGGTCACACACATAGTAAAACTCCCTCTGCATGTCCCATCACACACATAGTGAAACTCCCTCAGCACTGTCCCATCACACACATAGTGAAACTCCCTCAGCACCATCCCATCACACACATAGTGAAACTCCCTCAGCACCACCCCATCACACATATAGTGAAACTCCCTCTGCACCGTCCCATCACACACAAAGTGAAACTCCCCCTGCACCGTCCCATCGCACACATAGTGAAACTCCCTCAGCACTGTCCCATCACACACATAGTGAAACTCCCTCTGCACTCTTCGGTCACACACATAGTAAAACTCCCTCTGCATGTCCCATCACACACATAGTGAAACTCCCTCAGCACTGTCCCATCACACACATAGTGAAACTCCCTCTGCACTCTTCTGTCACACACATAGTAAAACTCCCTCTGCATGTCCCATCACACACATAGTGAAACTCCCTCAGCACTGTTCCACCACACACATAGTGAAACTCCCTCTGCACTCTTCTGTCACACACATAGTAAAACTCTCTCTGCATGTCCCATCACAGACATAGTGAAACTCCCTCTGCACTGTTCCACCACACACATAGTGAAACTCCCTCAACACTGTCCCATCACACACATAGTAAAACTCTCTCTGCACCTTCCCATCACACACATAGTGAAACTCCCTCTGCACTGTCCCATCACACACATAGTGAAACTCCTTCAGCACTGTCCCATCACACACATCGTGAAACTCCCTCAGCACCGTCCCATCGTACATAGTGAAACTCCCTCAGCACCATCCCATCACACACATAGTGAAAGTCCCTCTGCACGGGCCCATCACCTACAGTGAACCTCCCTCTGTACCCATCACGTCACACACTAAACCTCCTGCTACACTGCCCCATCACACAGTAAACACCCCTCTGCATCGTCCCATCTCCTATAGTGAACCTCCCTGTCCCGTCCCATCACATACTGTGAAGATACCTTTGCACTGTCCCATCACATAGTGAACCTCGCTCTGCACTGTCTCAGAACATATAGTGAAACTCCTTCAGCACCGTCCCATCACACACATACGAAACTCCCTCAGCACCGTCCCATCACACACATAGTGAAACTCCCTCTGCACCGACCCATCACACACATAGTGAAACTCCTTCTGCACTGTCCTGTCACACACATAGTGAAACCCTCTCTGCACCGTCCCATCACACACATAGTGAAACTCACTAAGCACCATCCCATCACACACATAGTGAAACTCCCTCTGCACTGTCCTGCCACACACATAGTGAAACCCTCTCTGCACCATCCCATCGCACACATAGTGAAGCTCCCTCTGCACCGACCCATCACACACATAGTGAAACTCCCTCTGCACTGTCCTGTCAGACACATAGTGAAACCCTCCCTGCACCGTCCCATCACACACATAGTGAAACTCCCTCAGCACTGTCCCATCACACACATAGTGAAACTCCCTCAGCACCGTCCCATCACACACATAGTGAAACTCACTAAGCACCATCCCATCACACACATAGTGAAACTCCCTCAGCACCATCCCATCACACACATAGTGAAACTCCCTCAGCACTGTCCCATCACACACATAGTGAAACTCCCTCTGCACTGTCCCATCACACACATAGTCACTCTCTCTGCACCGTCCCATCAAACACAGAGTGAAACTCCCTCTGCACCGTCCCATCAGACACAAAGTGAAACTCCCCCTACACCGTCCCATCGCACAAAGTGAAACTCCCTCAGCACCGTCTCATCACACACATAGAGAAACTCCCTCAGCACCGTCCCATCACACACAGTGAAACTCTCTCAGCACCGTCCCATCACACACATAGTGAAACTCCCTCTGCACGGTTCCATCGCACATAGTGAAACTCCCTCTGCATCGTCCCATCACACACATAGTGAAACTCCCTCAGCACTGCCCCATCACACACAAAGTGAAACTCCCTCAGCACCGTCCCAGGACACACATAGTGAAACTCCCTCTGCACTGTCCTGTCACACACACAGTGAAGCTCCCTCTGAACCATCCCATCACACACATAGTGAAACTGCCTCAGCACTGTCCCATCACACACATAGTGAAACTCCCACTGCACTGTCCCATCACACACATAGTCACTCTCTCTGCACCGTCCCATCACACACATAGTAAAACTCCCACTGCACTGTCCCATCACACACATAGTCACTCTCTCTGCACCGTCCCATCAAACACACAGTAAAACTCCCTCAGCACCGTCCCATCACACACATAGTGAAACTCCCTCAGCACCGTCCCATCACACACATAGTGAAACTCCCTCAGCACCATCCCATCACACACATAGTGAAACTCCCTCAGCACTGTCCCATCACACACATAGTGAAACTCCCTCAGCACCGTCCCATCACACACATAGTGAAACTCACTAAGCACCATCCCATCACACACATAGTGAAACTCCCTCAGCACCATCCCATCACACACATAGTGAAACTCCCTCAGCACTGTCCCATCACACACATAGTGAAACTCCCTCTGCACTGTCCCATCACACACATAGTCTCTCTGCACCGTCCCATCAAGCACAGAGTGAAACTCCCTCTGCACCGTCCCATCACACACAAAGTGAAACTCCCTCAGCACCGTCCCAGGACACACATAGTGAAACTCCCTCTGCACTGTCCTGTCACACACACAGTGAAGCTCCCTCTGAACCATCCCATCACACACATAGTGAAACTGCCTCAGCACTGTCCCATCACACACATAGTGAAACTCCCACTGCACTGTCCCATCACACACATAGTCACTCTCTCTGCACCGTCCCATCACACACATAGTGAAACTCCCACTGCACTGTCCCATCACACACATAGTCACTCTCTCTGCACCGTCCCATCAAACACACAGTAAAACTCCCTCAGCACCGTCCCATCACACACATAGTGAAACTCCCTCAGCACCGTCCCATCACACACATAGTGAAACTCCCTCAGCACCATCCCATCACACACATAGTGAAACTCCCTCAGCACTGTCCCATCACACACATAGTGAAACTCCCTCAGCACCGTCCCATCACACACATAGTGAAACTCACTAAGCACCATCCCATCACACACATAGTGAAACTCCCTCAGCACCATCCCATCACACACATAGTGAAACTCCCTCAGCACTGTCCCATCACACACATAGTCACTCTCTCTGCACCGTCCCATCACACACATAGTGAAACTCCCACTGCACTGTCCCATCACACACATAGTCACTCTCTCTGCACCGTCCCATCAAACACATAGTAAAACTCCCTCTGCACCGTCCCATCACACACAAAGTGAAACTCCCCCTGCACCGTCCCATCGCACACATAGTGAAACTCCCTCAGCACTGTCCCATCACACACATAGTGAAACTCCCTCTGCACTCTTCGGTCACACACATAGTAAAACTCCCTCTGCATGTCCCATCACACACATAGTGAAACTCCCTCAGCACTGTCCCATCACACACATAGTGAAACTCCCTCTGCACTCTTCTGTCACACACATAGTAAAACTCCCTCTGCATGTCCCATCACACACATAGTGAAACTCCCTCAGCACTGTTCCACCACACACATAGTGAAACTCCCTCTGCACTCTTCGGTCACACACATAGTAAAACTCTCTCTGCATGTCCCATCACAGACATAGTGAAACTCCCTCTGCACTGTTCCACCACACACATAGTGAAACTCCCTCAACACTGTCCCATCACACACATAGTAAAACTCTCTCTGCACCGTCCCATCACACACATAGTGAAAGTCCCTCTGCACGGGCCCATCACCTACAGTGAACCTCCCTCTGTACCCATCACGTCACACACTAAAACTCCCGCTACACTGCCCCATCACACAGTAAACACCCCTCTGCATCGTCCCATCTCCTATAGTGAAACTCCCTGTCCCGTCCCATCACATACTGTGAAGATACCTTTGCACTGTCCCATCACACAGTGAACCTCGCTCTGCACTGTCTCAGAACATATAGTGAAACTCCTTCAGCACCGTCCCATCACACACATACGAAACTCCCTCAGCACTGTCCTGTCACACACATAGTGAAACCCTCTCTGCACCGTCCCATCACACACATAGTGAAACTCACTAAGCACCATCCCATCACACACATAGTGAAACTCCCTCTGCACTGTCCTGCCACACACATAGTGAAACCCTCTCTGCACCGTCCCATCACACACATAGTCAAACTGCCTCAGCACCATCCCATCACACACATAGTGAAACTCCCTCAGCACTGTCCCATCACACACATAGTGAAACTCCCTCAGCACCGTCCCATCACACACATAGTGAAACTCACTAAGCACCATCCCATCACACACATAGTGAAACTCCCTCAGCACCATCCCATCACACACATAGTGAAACTCCCTCAGCACTGTCCCATCACACACATAGTGAAACTCCCTCTGCACTGTCCCATCACACACATAGTCACTCTCTCTGCACCGTCCCATCAAACACAGAGTGAAACTCCCTCTGCACCGTCCCATCAGACACAAAGTGAAACTCCCCCTACACCGTCCCATCGCACAAAGTGAAACTCCCTCAGCACCGTCTCATCACACACATAGAGAAACTCCCTCAGCACCGTCCCATCACACACAGTGAAACTCTCTCAGCACCGTCCCATCACACACATAGTGAAACTCCCTCTGCACGGTTCCATCGCACATAGTGAAACTCCCTCTGCATCGTCCCATCACACACATAGTGAAACTCCCTCAGCACTGCCCCATCACACACAAAGTGAAACTCCCTCAGCACCGTCCCAGGACACACATAGTGAAACTCCCTCTGCACTGTCCTGTCACACACACAGTGAAGCTCCCTCTGAACCATCCCATCACACACATAGTGAAACTGCCTCAGCACTGTCCCATCACACACATAGTGAAACTCCCACTGCACTGTCCCATCACACACATAGTCACTCTCTCTGCACCGTCCCATCACACACATAGTGAAACTCCCACTGCACTGTCCCATCACACACATAGTCACTCTCTCTGCACCGTCCCATCAAACACACAGTAAAACTCCCTCAGCACCGTCCCATCACACACATAGTGAAACTCCCTCAGCACCGTCCCATCACACACATAGTGAAACTCCCTCAGCACCATCCCATCACACACATAGTGAAACTCCCTCAGCACTGTCCCATCACACACATAGTGAAACTCCCTCAGTACCGTCCCATCACACACATAGTGAAACTCACTAAGCACCATCCCATCACACACATAGTGAAACTCCCTCAGCACCATCCCATCACACACATAGTGAAACTCCCTCAGCACTGTCCCATCACACACATAGTGAAACTCCCTCTGCACTGTCCCATCACACACATAGTCACTCTCTCTGCACCGTCCCATCAAACACAGAGTGAAACTCCCTCTGCACCGTCCCATCAGACACAAAGTGAAACTCCCCCTACACCGTCCCATCGCACAAAGTGAAACTCCCTCAGCACCGTCTCATCACACACATAGAGAAACTCCCTCAGCACCGTCCCATCACACACAGTGAAACTCTCTCAGCACCGTCCGATCACACACATAGTGAAACTCCCTCTGCTCGGTTCCATCGCACATAGTGAAACTCCCTCTGCATCGTCCCATCACACACATAGTGAAACTCCCTCTGCACGGTTCCATCGCATATAGTGAAACTCCCTCTGCATCGTCCCATCACACACATAGTGAAACTCCCTCAGCACTGCCCCATCACACACAAAGTGAAACTCCCTCAGCACCGTCCCAGGACACACATAGTGAAACTCCCTCTGCACTGTCCTGTCACACACACAGTGAAGCTCCCTCTGAACCATCCCATCACACACATAGTGAAACTGCCTCAGCACTGTCCCATCACACACATAGTGAAACTCCCACTGCACTGTCCCATCACACACATAGTCACTCTCTCTGCACCGTCCCATCACACACATAGTGAAACTCCCACTGCACTGTCCCATCACACACATAGTCACTCTCTCTGCACCGTCCCATCAAACACACAGTAAAACTCCCTCAGCACCGTCCCATCACACACATAGTGAAACTCCCTCAGCACCGTCCCATCACACACATAGTGAAACTCCCTCAGCACCATCCCATCACACACATAGTGAAACTCCCTCAGCACTGTCCCATCACACACATAGTGAAACTCCCTCAGCACCGTCCCATCACACACATAGTCACTCTCTCTGCACCGTCCCATCAAACACAGAGTGAAACTCCCTCAGCACCGTCTCATCACACACAGAGAGAAACTCCCTCAGCACCGTCCCATCACACACAGTGAAACTCTCTCAGCACCGTCCCATCACACACATAGTGAAACTCCCTGAGCACCGTCCCATCACACACATAGTGAAACTCCCTCTGCACGGTTCCATCGCACATAGTGAAACTCCCTCTGCATCGTCCCATCACACACATAGTGAAACTCCCTCAGCACTGCCCCATCACACACAAAGTGAAACTCCCTCAGCACTGTCCCAGGACACACATAGTGAAACTCCCTCTGCACTGTCCTGTCACACACACAGTGAAGCTCCCTCTGAAACATCCCATCACACACATAGTGAAACTGCCTCAGCACTGTCCCATCACACACATAGTGAAACTCCCACTGCACTGTCCCATCACAAACATAGTCACTCTCTCTGCACCGTCCCATCACACACATAGTGAAACTCCCACTGCACTGTCCCATCACACACATAGTCACTCTCTCTGCACCGTCCCATCAAACACATAGTAAAACTCCCTCTGCACCGTCCCATCACACACAAAGTGAAACTCCCCCTGCACCGTCCCATCGCACACATAGTGAAACTCCCTCAGCACTGTCCCATCACACACATAGTGAAACTCCCTCTGCACTCTTCGGTCACACACATAGTAAAACTCCCTCTGCATGTCCCATCACACACATAGTGAAACTCCCTCAGCACTGTCCCATCACACACATAGTGAAACTCCCTCTGCACTCTTCTGTCACACACATAGTAAAACTCCCTCTGCATGTCCCATCACACACATAGTGAAACTCCCTCAGCACTGTTCCACCACACACATAGTGAAACTCCCTCTGCACTCTTCTGTCACACACATAGTAAAACTCTCTCTGCATGTCCCATCACAGACATAGTGAAACTCCCTCTGCACTGTTCCACCACACACATAGTGAAACTCCCTCAACACTGTCCCATCACACACATAGTAAAACTCTCTCTGCACCGTTCCATCACACACATAGTGAAACTCCCTCTGCACTGTCCCATCACACACATCGTGAAACTCCCTCAGCACCGTCCCATCGTACATAGTGAAACTCCCTCAGCACCATCCCATCACACACATAGTGAAAGTCCCTCTGCACGGGCCCATCACCTACAGTGAACCTCCCTCTGTACCCATCACGTCACACACTAAACCTCCCGCTACACTGCCCCATCACACAGTAAACACCCCTCTGCATCGTCCCATCTCCTATAGTGAAACTCCCTGTCCCGTCCCATCACATACTGTGAAGATACCTTTGCACTGTCCCATCACACAGTGAACCTCGCTCTGCACTGTCTCAGAACATATAGTGAAACTCCTTCAGCACCGTCCCATCACACACATATGAAACTCCCTCAGCACCGTCCCATCACACACATAGTGAAACTCCCTCTGCACCATCCCATCACACACAGTGAAACTCTCTCAGCACCGTCCCATCACACACATAGTCAAACTCTCGCAGCACCATCCCATCACTCACATAGTGAAACTCCCTCTGCACTGTCCTGTCACACACATAGTGAAACTTCCTCTGCATGTCCCATCACAGACGTAGTGAAACTCCCTCAGCACCGTCCCATCACACACACAGTGAAACTCACTCTGCAACGTCCCATTGCACACGCAATAAAAATCCCTCTGCACCATCCAATCACACATTGTGAAGCTCGGTCTGCACAATCCAATCACACACAGTGAGGCTGCCTCTGCACTGTCCCATCAGACACATAGTTAAACTCCCTCAGCACTGTCCCATCACACACATAGTGAAACTCCCTCTGCACTGTCCCATCACACACATAGTCCACTCTCTCTGCACCGTCCCATCAAACACAGAGTGAAACTCCCTCAGCACCATCTCATCAGACACATAGAGAAACTCCCTCAGCACCGTCCCATCACACACAGTGAAACTCTCTCAGCACCGTCCCATCACACACATAGTGAAACTCCCTCAGCACTGTCCCATCACACACATAATGAAACTCCCTCAGCACCGTCCCATCACACACATAGTGAAACTCCCTCAGCACTGTCCCATCACACACATACTGAAACTCCCTCTGCACTCTTCGGTCACACACATAGTAAAACTCCCTCTGCATGTCCCATCACACACATAGTGAAACTCCCTCAGCACTGTCCATCACACACATAGTGAAACTCCCTCAGCACCGTCCCATCACACACATAGTGAAACTCCCTCAGCACACCCCATCACACACATAGTGAAACTCCCTCTGCACCGTCCCATCACACACAAAGTGAAACTCCCCCTGCACCGTCCCATCGCACACATAGTGAAACTCCTCAGCACTGTCCCATCACACACATAGTGAAACTCCCTCTGCACTCTTCGGTCACACACATAGTAAAACTCCCTCTGCATGTCCCATCACACACATAGTGAAACTCCCTCAGCACTGTCCATCACACACATAGTGAAACTCCCTCTGCACTCTTCTGTCACACACATAGTAAAACTCCCTCTGCATGTCCCATCACACACATAGTGAAACTCCCTCAGCACTGTTCCACCACACACATAGTGAAACTCCCTCTGCACTCTTCTGTCACACACATAGTAAAACTCTCTCTGCATGTCCCATCACAGACATAGTGAAACTCCCTCTGCACTGTTCCACCACACACATAGTGAAACTCCCTCAACACTGTCCCATCACACACATAGTAAAACTCTCTCTGCACCGTACCATCACACACATAGTGAAACTCCCTCTGCACTGTCCCATCACACACATAGTGAAAACTCCCTCAGCACTGTCCATCACACACATCGTGAAACTCCCTCAGCACCGTCCCATCGTACATAGTGAAACTCCCTCAGCACCATCCCATCACACACATAGTGAAAGTCCCTCTGCACGGGCCCATCACCTACAGTGAACCTCCCTCTGTACCCATCACGTCACACACTAAACCTCCCGCTACACTGCCCCATCACACAGTAAACACCCCTCTGCATCGTCCCATCTCCTATAGTGAAACTCCTGTCCCGTCCCATCACATACTGTGAAGATACCTTTGCACTGTCCCATCACACAGTGAACCTCGCTCTGCACTGTCTCAGAACATAGAGTGAAACTCCTTCAGCACCGTCCCATCACACACATACGAAACTCCCTCAGCACCGTCCCATCACACACATAGTGAAACTCCCTCTGCACCGACCCATCACACACATAGTGAAACTCCCTCTGCACTGTCCTGTCACACACATAGTGAAACCCTCTCTGCACCGTCCCATCACACACATAGTGAAACTCACTAAGCACCATCCCATCACACACATAGTGAAACTCCCTCTGCACTGTCCTGCCACACACCTAGTGAAACCCTCTCTGCACCGTCCCATCACACACATAGTGAAGCTCCCTCTGCACCGACCCATCACACACATAGTGAAACTCCCTCTGCACTGTCCTGTCAGACACATAGTGAAACCCTCTCTGCACCGTCCCATCACACACATAGTGAAACTGCCTCAGCACCATCCCATCACACACATAGTGAAACTCCCTCAGCACTGTCCCATCACACACATAGTGAAACTACCTCAGCACCGTCCCATCACACACATAGTGAA
The DNA here is from genome assembly GCF_030028105.1 of Mobula birostris. Classification (NCBI taxonomy): domain Eukaryota; kingdom Metazoa; phylum Chordata; class Chondrichthyes; order Myliobatiformes; family Myliobatidae; genus Mobula; species Mobula birostris. The sequence goes on from NC_092371.1 coordinate 15,851,767, forward strand.
ACTCACTAAGCACCATCCCATCACACACATAGTGAAACTCCCTCAGCACCATCCCATCACACACATAGTGAAACTCCCTCAGCACTGTCCCATCACACACATAGTGAAACTCCCTCTGCACTGTCCCATCACACACATAGTCACTCTCTCTGCACCGTCCCATCAAACACAGAGTGAAACTCCCTCTGCACCGTCCCATCAGACACAAAGTGAAACTCCCCCTACACCGTCCCATCGCACAAAGTGAAACTCCCTCAGCACCGTCTCATCACACACATAGAGAAACTCCTCAGCACCGTCCCATCACACACAGTGAAACTCTCTCAGCACCGTCCCATCACACACATAGTGAAACTCCCTCTGCACGGTTCCATCGCACATAGTGAAACTCCCTCTGCATCGTCCCATCACACACATAGTGAAACTCCCTCAGCACTGCCCCATCACACACAAAGTGAAACTCCCTCAGCACCGTCCCAGGACACACATAGTGAAACTCCCTCTGCACTGTCCTGTCACACACACAGTGAAGCTCCCTCTGAACCATCCCATCACACACATAGTGAAACTGCCTCAGCACTGTCCCATCACACACATAGTGAAACTCCCACTGCACTGTCCCATCACACACATAGTCACTCTCTCTGCACCGTCCCATCACACACACAGTGAAACTCCCACTGCACTGTCCCATCACACACATAGTCACTCTCTCTGCACCGTCCCATCAAACACACAGTAAAACTCCCTCAGCACCGTCCCATCACACACATCGTGAAACTCCCTCAGCACCGTCCCATCACACACATCGTGAAACTCCCTCAGCACCATCCCATCACACACATAGTGAAACTCCCTCAGCACTGTCCCATCACACACATAGTGAAACTCCCTCAGCACCGTCCCATCACACACATAGTGAAACTCACTAAGCACCATCCCATCACACACATAGTGAAACTCCCTCAGCACCATCCCATCACACACATAGTGAAACTCCCTCAGCACTGTCCCATCACACACATAGTGAAACTCCCTCTGCACTGTCCCATCACACAGATAGTCTCTCTGCACCGTCCCATCAAGCACAGAGTGAAACTCCCTCTGCACCGTCCCATCAAACACAGAGTGAAACGCCCTCAGCACCGTCCCATCACACACATAGAGAAACTCCCTCAGCACCTTCCCATCACACACAGTGAAACTCTCTCAGCACCGTCCCATCACACACATAGTGAAACTCCCTGAGCACCGTCCCATCACACACATAGTGAAACTCCCTCTGCACGGTTCCATCGCACATAGTGAAACTCCCTCTGCATCGTCCCATCACACACATAGTGAAACTCCCTCAGCACTGCCCCATCACACACAAAGTGAAACTCCCTCAGCACCGTCCCAGGACACACATAGTGAAACTCCCTCTGCACTGTCCTGTCACACACACAGTGAAGCTCCCTCTGAAACATCCCATCACACACATAGTGAAACTGCCTCAGCACTGTCCCATCACACACATAGTGAAACTCCCACTGCACTGTCCCATCACACACATAGTCACTCTCTCTGCACCGTCCTATCACACACATAGAGAAACTCCCACTGCACTGTCCCATCACACACATAGTCACTCTCTCTGCACCGTCCCATCAAACACACAGTAAAACTCCCTCAGCACCGTCCCATCACACACATAGTGAAACTCACTCAGCACCATCCCATCACACACATAGTGAAACTCCCTCAGCACCATCCCATCACACACATAGTGAAACTCCCTCAGCACTGTCCCATCACACACATAGTGAAACTCCCTCAGCACCATCCCATCACACACATAGTGAAACTCCCTCAGCACTGTCCCATCACACACATAGTGAAACTCCCTCTGCACTGTCCCATCACACACAGTGACTCTCTCTGCACCGTCCCATCAAGCACAGAGTGAAACTCCCTCTGCACCGTCCCATCACACACAAAGTGAAACTCCCTCTGCACCGTCCCATCACACACACAGTGAAACTCCCTCAGAACTGTTCCATCACACACAAAGTGAAACTCCCTCAGCACCCTCTCATCACACACATAGAGAAACTCCCTCAGGACCGTCCCATCACACACATAGTGAAACTCCCTCTGAACCGTCCCATCACACACATAGTGAAACTCCCTCAGCACTGTCCCATCACACACATAATGAAACTCCCTCAGCACTGTCCCATCACACACAAAGTGAAACTCCCTCAGCACCGTCTCATCACACACAGAGAGAAACTCCCTCAGCACCGTCCCATCACACACAGTGAAACTCTCTCAGCACCGTCCCATCACACACATAGTGAAACTCCCTGAGCACCGTCCCATCACACACATAGTGAAACTCCCTCTGCACGGTTCCATCGCACATAGTGAAACTCCCTCTGCATCGTCCCATCACACACATAGTGAAACTCCCTCAGCACTGCCCCATCACACACAAAGTGAAACTCCCTCAGCACTGTCCCAGGACACACATAGTGAAACTCCCTCTGCACTGTCCTGTCACACACACAGTGAAGCTCCCTCTGAAACATCCCATCACACACATAGTGAAACTGCCTCAGCACTGTCCCATCACACACATAGTGAAACTCCCACTGCACTGTCCCATCACACACATAGTCACTCTCTCTGCACCGTCCCATCACACACATAGTGAAACTCCCACTGCACTGTCCCATCACACACATAGTCACTCTCTCTGCACCGTCCCATCAAACACATAGTAAAACTCCCTCTGCACCGTCCCATCACACACATAGTGAAACTCCCTCTGCACTGTCCTGTCACACACACAGTGAAGCTCCCTCTGAAACATCCCATCACACACATAGTGAAACTGCCTCAGCACTGTCCCATCACACACATAGTGAAACTCCCTCAGCACCATCCCATCACACACATAGTGAAACTCCCTCAGCACTGTCCCATCACACACATAGTGAAACTCCCTCAGCACCGTCCCATCACACACATAGTCACTCTCTCTGCACCGTCCCATCAAACACAGAGTGAAACTCCCTCAGCACCGTCTCATCACACACATAGAGAAACTCCCTCAGCACCGTCCCATCACACACAGTGAAACTCTCTCAGCACCGTCCCATCACACACATAGTGAAACTCCCTCAGCACTGTCCCATCACACACATAATGAAACTCCCTCAGCACCGTCCCATCACACACATAGTGAAACTCCCTCAGCACTGTCCCATCACACACATAGTGAAACTCCCTCAGCACCGTCCCATCACACACATAGTGAAACTCCCTCAGCACCACCCCATCACACACATAGTGAAACTCCCTCTGCACCGTCCCATCACACACAAAGTGAAACTCCCCCTCCACCGTCCCATCGCACACATAGTGAAACTCCCTCAGCACTGTCCCATCACACACATAGTGAAACTCCCTCTGCACTCTTCGGTCACACACATAGTAAAACTCCCTCTGCATGTCCCATCACACACATAGTGAAACTCCCTCAGCACTGTCCCATCACACACATAGTGAAACTCCCTCTGCACTCTTCTGTCACACACATAGTAAAACTCCCTCTGCATGTCCCATCACAGACATAGTGAAACTCCCTCTGCACTGTTCCACCACACACATAGTGAAACTCCCTCAACACTGTCCCATCACACACATAGTAAAACTCTCTCTGCACCGTCCCATCACACACATAGTGAAACTCCCTCTGCACTGTCCCATCACACACATAGTGAAACTCCCTCAGCACTGTCCCATCACACACATCGTGAAACTCCCTCAGCACCGTCCCATCGTACATAGTGAAACTCCCTCAGCACCATCCCATCACACACATAGTGAAAGTCCCTCTGCACGGGCCCATCACCTACAGTGAACCTCCCTCTGTACCCATCACGTCACACACTAAACCTCCCGCTACACTGCCCCATCACACAGTAAACACCCCTCTGCATCGTCCCATCTCCTATAGTGAAACTCCCTGTCCCGTCCCATCACATACTGTGAAGATACCTTTGCACTGTCCCATCACACAGTGAACCTCGCTCTGCACTGTCTCAGAACATATAGTGAAACTCCTTCAGCACCGTCCCATCACACACATACGAAACTCCCTCAGCACCGTCCCATCACACACATAGTGAAACTCCCTCTGCACCGACCCATCACACACATAGTGAAACTCCCTCTGCACTGTCCTGTCACACACATAGTGAAACCCTCTCTGCACCGTCCCATCACACACATAGTGAAACTCACTAAGCACCATCCCATCACACACATAGTGAAACTCCCTCTGCACTGTCCTGCCACACACATAGTGAAACCCTCTCTGCACCGTCCCATCACACACATAGTGAAGCTCCCTCTGCACCGACCCATCACACACATAGTGAAACTCCCTCTGCACTGTCCTGTCAGACACATAGTGAAACCCTCTCTGCACCGTCCCATCACACACATACTGAAACTGCCTCAGCACCATCCCATCACACACACAGTGAAACTCCCTCAGCACTGTCCCATCACACACATAGTGAAACTCCCTCAGCACCGTCCCATCACACACATAGTGAAACTCACTAAGCCCCATCCCATCACACACATAGTGAAACTCCCTCAGCACCATCCCATCACACACATAGTGAAACTCCCTCAGCACTGTCCCATCACACACATAGTGAAACTCCCTCAGCACCGTCCCATCACACACATAGTGAAACTCACTAAGCACCATCCCATCACACACATAGTGAAACTCCCTCAGCACCATCCCATCACACACATAGTGAAACTCCCTCAGCACTGTCCCATCACACACATAGTGAAACTCCCTCTGCACTGTGCCATCACACACATAGTCACTCTCTCTGCACCGTCCCATCAAACACAGAGTGAAACTCCCTCTGCACCGTCCCATCAGACACAAAGTGAAACTCCCCCTACACCGTCCCATCGCACAAAGTGAAACTCCCTCAGCACCGTCTCATCACACACATAGAGAAACTCCCTCAGCACCGTCCCATCACACACAGTGAAACTCTCTCAGCACCGTCCGATCACACACATAGTGAAACTCCCTCTGCACGGTTCCATCGCACATAGTGAAACTCCCTCTGCATCGTCCCATCACACACATAGTGAAACTCCCTCAGCACTGCCCCATCACACACAAAGTGAAACTCCCTCAGCACCATCCCATCACACACATAGTGAAACTCCCTCAGCACTGTCCCATCACACACATAGTGAAACTCCCTCTGCACTGTCCCATCACACATATAGTGAAACTCCCTCAGCACCATCCCATCACACACATAGTGAAACTCCCTCAGCACTGTCACATCACACACATAGTGAAACTCCCTCAGTACCGTCCCATCACACACATAGTGAAACTCACTAAGCACCATCCCATCACACACATAGTGAAACTCCCTCAGCACCATCCCATCACACACATAGTGAAACTCCCTCAGCACTGTCCCATCACACACATAGTGAAACTCCCTCTGCACTGTCCCATCACACATATAGTCACTCTCTCTGCACCGTCCCATCAAGCACAGAGTGAAACTCCCTCTGCACCGTCCCATCAAACACAGAGTGAAACGCCCTCAGCACCGTCCCATCACACACATAGAGAAACTCCCTCAGCACCGTCCCATCACACACAGTGAAACTCTCTCAGCACCGTCCCATCACACACATAGTGAAACTCCCTGAGCACCGTCCCATCACACACATAGTGAAACTCCCTCTGCACGGTTCCATCGCACATAGTGAAACTCCCTCTGCATCGTCCCATCACACACATAGTGAAACTCCCTCAGCACTGCCCCATCACACACAAAGTGAAACTCCCTCAGCACCGTCCCAGGACACACATAGTGAAACTCCCTCTGCACTGTCCTGTCACACACACAGTGAAGCTCCCTCTGAAACATCCCATCACACACATAGTGAAACTGCCTCAGCACTGTCCCATCACACACATAGTGAAACTCCCACTGCACTGTCCCATCACACACATAGTCACTCTCTCTGCACCGTCCTATCACACACATAGTCACTCTCTCTGCACCGTCCCATCAAACACACAGTAAAACTCCCTCAGCACCGTCCCATCACACACATAGTGAAACTCACTCAGCACCATCCCAGCACACACATAGTGAAACTCCCTCAGCACTGTCCCATCACACACATAGTGAAACTCCCTCTGCACTGTCCCATCACACACATAGTCACTCTCTCTGCACCGTCCCATCAAGCACAGAGTGAAACTCCCTCTGCACCGTCCCATCACACACAAAGTGAAACTCCCCCTACACCGTCCCATCGCACAAAGTGAAACTCCCTCTGCACCGTCCCATCATACACATAGTGAAACTCCCTCAGAACTGTCCCATCACACACAAAGTGAAACTCCCTCAGCACCCTCTCATCACACACGTAGAGAAACTCCCTCAGGACCGTCCTATCACACACATAGTGAAACTCCCTCTGTACCGTCCCATCACACACATAGTGAAACTCCCTCAGCACTGTCCCATCACACACATAATGAAACTCCCTCAGCACCGTCCCATCACACACATAGTGAAACTCCCTCAGCACTGTCCCATCACACACATAGTGAAACTCCCTCTGCACTCTTCGGTCACACACATAGTAAAACTCCCTCTGCATGTCCCATCACACACATAGTGAAACTCCCTCAGCACTGTCCCATCACACACATAGTGAAACTCCCTCTGCATTCTTCTGTCACACACATAGTAAAACTCTCTCTGCATGTCCCATCACAGACATAGTGAAACTCCCTCTGCACTGTTCCACCACACACATAGTGAAACTCCCTCAACACTGTCCCATCACACACATAGTAAAACTCTCTCTGCACCGTCCCATCACACACATAGTGAAACTCCCTCTGCACTGTCCCATCACACACATAGTGAAACTCCCTCAGCACTGTCCCATCACACACATCGTGAAACTCCCTCAGCACCGTCCCATCATACATAGTGAAACTCCCTCAGCACCATCCCATCACACACATAGTGAAAGTCCCTCTGCACGGGCCCATCACCTACAGTGAACCTCCCTCTGTACCCATCACGTCACACACTAAACCTCCCGCTACACTGCCCCATCACACAGTAAACACCCCTCTGCATCATCCCATCTCCTATAGTGAAACTCCCTGTCCCGTCCCATCACATACTGTGAAGATACCTTTGCACTGTCCCATCACACAGTGAACCTCGCTCTGCACTGTCTCAGAACATATAGTGAAACTCCTTCAGCACCGTCCCATCACACACATACGAAACTCCCTCAGCACCGTCCCATCACACACATAGTGAAACTCCCTCTGCACCGACCCATCACACACATAGTGAAACTCCCTCTGCACTGTCCTGTCACACACATAGTGAAACCCTCTCTGCAGAGTCCCATCACACACATAGTGAAACTCCCTCTGCACTGTCCTGTCACACACATAGTGAAACCCTCTCTGCACCGTCCCATCACACACATAGTGAAGCTCCCTCTGCACCGACCCATCACACACATAGTGAAACTCCCTCTGCACTGTCCTGTCAGACACATAGTGAAACCCTCTCTGCACTGTCCCATCACACACATAGTGAAACTCCCTCAGCACCATCCCATCACACACATAGTGAAACTCCCTCAGCACTGTCCCATCACACATATAGTGAAACTCCCTCAGCACCGTTCCATCACACACATAGTGAAACTCACTAAGCACCATCCCATCACACACATAGTGAAACTCCCTCAGCACTGTCCCATCACACACATAGTGAAACTCCCTCTGCGCCGACCCATCACACACATAGTGAAACTCCCTCTGAACTGTCCTGTCACACACATAGTGAAACCCTCTCTGCACTGTCCCATCACACACATAGTGAAACTCCCTCTGCACTGTCCTGTCAGACACATAGTGAAACCGTTTCTGCACCGTCCCATCACACACATAGTGAAACTCCCTCAGCACCATCCCATCACACACATAGTGAAACTCCCTCAGCACTGTCCCATCACACACATAGTGAAACTCCCTCAGCACTGTCCCATCACACACATAGTCACTGTCTCTGCACCGTCCCATCAAACACAGAGTGAAACTCCCTCTGCACCGTCCCATCACACACAAAGTGAAACTCCCCCTACACCGTCCCATCGCACAAAGTGAAACTCCCTCTGCACCGTCCCATCACACACATAGTGAAACTCCCTCAGAACTGTCCCATCACACACAAAGTGAAACTCCCTCAGCACCGTCTCATCACACACATAGAGAAACTCCCTCAGGACCGTCCCATCACACACATAGTGAAACTCCCTCTGTACCGTCCCATCACACACATAGTGAAACTCCCTCAGCACCGTCCCATCACACACATAGTGAAACTCCCTCAGCACCGTCCCATCACACACATAGTGAAACTCCCTCAGCATTGTCCCAGCACACACATAGTGAAACTCCCTCTGCACTCTTCTGTCACACACATAGTAAAACTCCCTCTGTATGTCCCATCACACACATAGTGAAACTCCCTCAGTACTGTCCCATCACACACATAGTGAAACTCCCTCTGCACTCTTCTGTCACACACATAGTGAAACTCCCTCTGCACTGTCCCATCACACACATAGTGAAACTCCCTCAGCACTGTCCCATCACACACATCGTGAAACTCCCTCAGCACCGTCCCATCGTACATAGTGAAACTCCCTCAGCACCATCCCATCACACACATAGTGAAAGTCCCTCTGCACGGGCCCATCACCTACAGTGAACCTCCCTCTGTACCCATCACGTCACACACTAAACTCCCGCTACACTGCCCCATCACACAGTAAACACCCCTCTGCATCGTCCCATCTCCTATAGTGAAACTCCCTGTCCCGTCCCATCACATACTGTGAAGATACCTTTGCACTGTCCCATCACACAGTGAACCTCGCTCTGCACTGTCTCAGAACATATAGTGAAACTCCTTCAGCACCGTCCCATCACACACATAGTGAAACTCCCTCTGCGCCGACCCATCACACACATAGTGAAACTCCCTCTGCACTGTCCTGTCACACACATAGTGAAACCCTCTCTGCACTGTCCCATCACACACATAGTGAAACTCCCTCTGCACCGACCCATCACACACATAGTGAAACTCCCTCTGCACTGTCCTGTCAGACACATAGTGAAACCGTCTCTGCACCGTCCCATCACACACATAGTGAAACTCCCTCAGCACTGTCCCATCACACACATAGTGAAACTCCCTCAGCACTGTCCCATCACACACATAGTCACTGTCTCTGCACCGTCCCATCAAACACAGAGTGAAACTCCCTCTGCACCGTCCCATCACACACAAAGTGAAACTCCCCCTACACCGTCCCATCGCACAAAGTGAAACTCCCTCTGCACCGTCCCATCACACACATAGTGAAACTCCCTCAGAACTGTCCCATCACACACAAAGTGAAACTCCCTCAGCACCGTCTCATCACACACATAGAGAAACTCCCTCAGGACCGTCCCATCACACACATAGTGAAACTCCCTCTGTACCGTCCCATCACACACATAGTGAAACTCCCTCAGCACCGTCCCATCACACACATAGTGAAACTCCCTCAGCACCGTCCCATCACACACATAGTGAAACTCCCTCAGCATTGTCCCAGCACACACATAGTGAAACTCCCTCTGCACTCTTCTGTCACACACATAGTAAAACTCCCTCTGTATGTCCCATCACACACATAGTGAAACTCCCTCAGTACTGTCCCATCACACACATAGTGAAACTCCCTCTGCACTCTTCTGTCACACACATAGTGAAACTCCCTCTGCACTGTCCCATCACACACATAGTGAAACTCCCTCAGCACTGTCCCATCACACACATCGTGAAACTCCCTCAGCACCGTCCCATCGTACATAGTGAAACTCCCTCAGCACCATCCCATCACACACATAGTGAAAGTCCCTCTGCACGGGCCGATCACCTACAGTGAACCTCCCTCTGTACCCATCACGTCACACACTAAACTCCCGCTACACTGCCCCATCACACAGTAAACACCCCTCTGCATCGTCCCATCTCCTATAGTGAAACTCCCTGTCCCGTCCCATCACATACTGTGAAGATACCTTTGCACTGTCCCATCACACAGTGAACCTCGCTCTGCACTGTCTCAGAACATATAGTGAAACTCCTTCAGCACCGTCCCATCACACACATAGTGAAACTCCCTCTGCGCCGACCCATCACACACATAGTGAAACTCCCTCTGCACTGTCCTGTCACACACATAGTGAAACCCTCTCTGCACTGTCCCATCACACACATAGTGAAACTCCCTCTGCACCGACCCATCACACACATAGTGAAACTCCCTCTGCACTGTCCTGTCAGACACATAGTGAAACCGTCTCTGCACCGTCCCATCACACACATAGTGAAACTCCCTCAGCACCATCCCATCACACACATAGTGAAACTCCCTCAGCACTGTCCCATCACACACATAGTGAAACTCCCTCTGCACCGTCCCATCACACACACAGTGAAACTCTCCCTGCACCGTTCCATCGCACAAAGTGAAACTCCCTCTGCACCGTCCCCTCACACACATAGTGAAACTCCCTCTGCTCTGTCCCATCACGCACATAGTGAAACTCCCTCTGCACCGACCCATCACACACATAGTGATAGTCGCTCAGCGCCGTCCCATCACACACATAATGAAACTCCTTCAGCACCGTCCCATCACACATATAATGAAACTCCCTCAGCACTGTCCCATCACACACATAGTGAAACTCCCTCAGCACCGTCCCATCACCGTCCCATCACACACATAGTGAAACTCCCTCAGCACCATCCCATCACACACATAGTGAAACTCCCTCAGCACTGTCCCATCACACACATAGTGAAATTCCCTCTGCACCGTCCCATCACACACATAGTGAAATTCTCTCTGCACGGGCCAATCACCTACAGTGAACCTCCCTCCGTACCCATCTCATCACACACTAAACCTCCCTCTACATTGCCCCATCACACAGTAAGCACCCCTCTGCATTGTCCCATCTCCTATAGTGAAACTCCCTGTCCCGTCCCATCACATACTGTGAAGATACCTTTGCACTGTCCCATCACACAGTGAACCTCGCTCTGCACTGTCTCAGAACATATAGTGAAACTCCTTCAGCACCGTCCCATCACACACATAGTGAAACTCCCTCAGCACCGTCCCATCACACACATAGTGAAACTCACTAAGCACCATCCCATCACACACATAGTGAAACTCCCTCAGCACCGTCCCATCACACACATAGTGAAACTCCCTCAGCACTGTCCCATCACACATAGTGAAACTCCCTCTGCACTGTCCTGTCACACACATAGTGAAAATCCCTCTGCATGTCCCATCACAGAGATAGTGAAACTCCCTCAGCACCGTCCCATCACACACATAGTGAAACTCCCTCAGCACCGTCCCATCACACACATAATGAAACTCCGTCAGCACTGTCCCATCACACACATAGTGAAACTCCCTCAGCACCATCCCATCACACACATAGAGAAACTCCCTCTGCATGTCCCATCACAGACATACTGAAACTCCCTCAGCACCATCCCATCACGCACAGTGAAACTCCCTCTGCACTGTCCCATTAAAGACACAGTGAAGCTCCCTCACCACCATATGATCACGCTCCATGAACATCCCTCTGAATCGTATCAACACATACAGTGAAACTCCCTCTGTACTGTCCCATCACACATGGTGAAGCTCCATCTTCATCGTCCCGTCACACAGTGAACCATCCTGTCACAGTGAACCTCTCCTTGTACCGATCTATCACAGATAGTGAAGATCCCACTGCACCATCACATCACACACAAAGTGAGTGCAAACACGAGGAAATCTGCGGATGCTGGGATTTCAAGCAACACACATAAAAGTTGCTGGTGAACGCAGCAGGTCAGGCAGCATCTCTAGGAAGAGGTACAGTCAAAGTTTTGGGCTGAGACCCTTCGTCAGGACTAACTGAAGGAAGAGCTAGCAAGACTTTTGAAAGTGGGAGGGGGAGGGGGAGATGTGAAATGATAGGAGAAGACAGGAGGGGGAGTGATGGAGCCAAGAGCTGGACAGGTGATTGGCAAAGGGGATATGAGAGGATCATGGGACAGGAGGCCTAGGGAGAAAGAAAAGGGGGAAGGGGGAAGGCCAGAGGATGGGTAAGGGGTATAGTGAGAGGGACAGAGAGAGAAAAAGAATGTGTGTATATAAATAAATAAATAACGGATGTGGTATGAGGGGGAGTGGGGCATTCCATCTGGGTAGCCCCCAACCTGATGGCATGTTCCGCCTGGGTAGTCTCCAACCTGGTGGCATGAACTTTGACTTCTCAAACTTCTGCTAATGCCCCACCTCCCCCTCGTACCCCATCCGTTATTTATTTATTTATATAGACACATTCTTTCTCTCTCTCTCCTTTTTCTCCCTCTGTCCCTCTGACTATACCCCTTGCCCATCCTCTGGGTTCTCCCCTCCCCCTTTTCCTTCTCCCTGGGCCTCCTGTCCCATGATCCTCTCATATCCCTTTTGCCAATCACCTGTCCAGCTCTTGGCTCCATCCCTCCCCCTCCTGTCTTCTCCTATCATTTTGGATCTCCCCTTCCCCCTCCTACTTTCAAATCCCTTACTAGCTCTTCTTTCAGTTAGTCCTGACGAAGGGTCTCGGCCCGAAACGTCGACTGTACCTCTTCCTAGAGATGCTGCCTGGCCTGCTGCGTTCACCAGCAACTTTTATCTGTGTTCTTATACACAAAGTGAAGCTCACTCTCCAATGTCACATCAAACAAACAGAGGAGCTCCCTCTGCACTGTCCCATCACACACAAAGTGAAACTCCCTCAGCACCGTCCCATCACACACATAGTGAAACTCCCTCTGCACCGTCCCATCACACACACAGTGAAACTCCCTCAGCATCGTCCCATGACACACATAGTGAAACTCCATCTGCACCGTCCCATCACACACATAGTGAAACTCCCTCTGCACCGTCCCATCACACACACAGTGAAACTCTCCCTGCACCGTTCCATCGCACAAAGTGAAACTCCCTCTGCACCGTCCCCTCACACACATAGTGAAACTCCCTCTGCTCTGTCCCATCACGCACATAGTGAAACTCCCTCTGCACCGACCCATCACACACATAGTGATAGTCGCTCAGCGCCGTCCCATCACACACATAATGAAACTCCTTCAGCACCGTCCCATCACACATATAATGAAACTCCCTCAGCACTGTCCCATCACACACATAGTGAAACTCCCTCAGCACCGTCCCATCACCGTCCCATCACACACATAGTGAAACTCCCTCAGCACCATCCCATCACACACATAGTGAAATTCCCTCTGCACCGTCCCATCACACACATAGTGAAATTCTCTCTGCACGGGCCAATCACCTGCAGTGAACCTCCCTCCGTACCCATCTCATCACACACTAAACCTCCCTCTACATTGCCCCATCACACAGTAAGCACCCCTCTGCATTGTCCCATCTCCTATAGTGAAACTCCCTGTCCCGTCCCATCACATATTGTGAAGATACCTCTGCACTGTCCCATCACACAGTGAACCTCCCTCTGCTCTGTCTCAGAACATATAGTGAAACTCCCTCTGTCCCGTACCACCACCTATAGTGAAAATACCTGTCTGCACCGTCCCATCACGCAGTTAACCTCCCTCTGTATCATCCCATCACATTCAGTGAAACTCCCTCTGCACTGTCCCATCACACAGTGAAACTCTCTCTGCACCGTCCCATCACACAGTGAAACTCCCTCTGCACTGTCCCATCACCTAAAGGCATCCGTTATCTTGCAAGACCATAGATCTGCGCCTGGAAAGTCTTCACTCTCCAGGGCGCAGGCCTGGGTAAGGTTGTATGGAAGACCAGCAGTTGCCCATGTTGCAAGTCTCTCCTCTCCAGGACACCAATGTTGTCCAAGGGAAGGGCAAGGGCCAATACAGCTTGGCACCAGTGTCGTCACAGAGCACTGTGTGGTTAAGTGCCTTGCTCAGGGACACAACACATTGCCTCGGCTGGGGCCATGAACTCACGACCTTCAGATGGCTAGTCCAATGCCTTAACCACCTGGCCACGTGTCCCATCACAGACAGTGAAGATACCTCTGTCTGCGTCGTCCCATCACACACAGTGGCACTCCCTCTTCACAGTGTAATCAGATTCAGATTGATTTATTTATCCCACACACAGGGAATGCGGTGTCGGGGAACGACAGACGGCAACTAAAATCTTTCCTAGATGACCTAGTAAGGGACATCAGAGGGAGAAGCAGCCTCGCTCCTACGGGGGATGGTGGGTCACAGGGTGTCGCTGGTACCGCTCGAGCCCGGAAGGCAAAAAGTATCCTTGCTTTCTTTCCGGACAGTGTGGTGGAGGGCGCCTCCGCTCTCACCGAAATGGGCACAGCTGCTGAGACCTGGTGTGCTCCCGCCATGAAGCTTACCATAGCTAGTCCTAATGTAAACGGCAGCAGGGGTCCTCTTCGCAGGCATAACAATCTCTCAGTCCTCAGGGATGGGCGGTATACAGTGAGTTTCCTGCAGGAAACCCATACCATCCCTGGGGACAAGCCTGCTTGGCTCCTGGAGTGGCGGGACGGGGTCTACATGAGCCACCTCAGCTCCATTTCTAGCGGGGTGGCGATCCTGTTGGCCCCGACCTTCCAGCCAGTAATTGAAAGAGTCCAGGACGTTGTGCCCGGCCGTCTGCTCCACCTGGTTGTACGCCTGGATGGTGTACCATTGCATTTTATCAATGTGTATGCTCCCAGGCGCGGTGTGATGCAGACGCGCCTATTCTGCCAGCTGTCCACCCTGCTGAGCTCCATCGATCCTGGGGATTGCGTCATCCTCGGGGGAGATTTCAATTGTACCCTCGAGGCGGAGGACCGTTCGGGCCTCCAACGCGACCCAGCATCGGCAAAAAAGTTAAAGGAGCTAGTCGGCTCCTTTGACTTGGTGGACAGCTGGCGGAATCTTCACCCCAACTCTAGCGCCTTCTCGAGAAGGTCTAGAGTGGGGGGTTCCAGGATAGACCGCATTTACATCTCTCGGGCCTACGTCTCCCGCGTGTCGGCGTCCTCCATGCGGCCAGTGTCGTGCTCGGATCATCACCCTGTGTGGATGGAATTTATTCCACTACACCCTCGGGTGGGATCCGGGTATTGGCATTTTAACAACCGGCTGCTGGAGGACAGCCGATTCCGGGATTCGTTCCGAGCGTTCTGGGTCTCCTGGAAGGAGAGGCGGAGAGATTTCTGCTCCCTACGGCTATGGTGGGATATGGGCAAAGCCCACATCCGGTTTTTATGTCGGGAGTACACTGGGGGGTCGACAAAGAGGCGGAGCTCTGAGGTTGAGCGGCTTGAGAGAGCGTTGCTTGACCTGGAGTCCCGCCTCGGTCCGACCGCTGGAGACTAGCAGCTGTGGCAGGAATACCAGGAGAAGAAGGACGCACTAAGGAACCTGCAGCTCCAGCAGTCCCGAGGTGCGTATGTGAGGTCACGGATCCAAATGCTGCAGGATTTGGACCGTGGCTCACCCTTCTTCTACTCGTTGGAACGGTGGCGGGGAGTTCAAAAGCAGCTAGTGGAGCTGCTGGCTGCCGATGGCTCCTCCATCACGGACCCTGATGGAATTAACAACGAGGTCCGTTCATTCTATCGGTCCTTATTCTCGCCTGATCCGTCAAATGCGGAGGCGTGTAATGAGGTCTGATTTGCCTAAGGTCAGCCCAGAGGACGCAGTGCGTCTGGATGCCCCCCTGACTCGGGAGCAGCTGTCCACTGCCCTTCGGCAACTCCGGAGGGGCAAGTCCCCTGGTTTGGATGGACTGAGTGTTGAGTTTTATCAGGCTTTTTGGGATGTCCTGGGGGATGATTACAGCCTTGTCCTAGGGGAGAGCCTAGCCACCGGAGAAATGCCCCTCTCATGGCGAAGAGCTGTTGTGGTCCTACTGCCCAAGAAGGGAGACCTCCGCCTGCTAAAGAACTGGCGGCTGGTCTCCCTTTTGTGCGCGGACTACAAGATGTTCGCCCGAGCAATGGCCAACCGTCTGGGTTCGGTAATTGGACAGGTGGTCCATCCTGACCAATCTTACACAGTCCCGGGCCGCTCCATCCAGGACAATGTCCACCTAGTACGGGACCTGATCCACCTACGCCAGGAGACTGGGACCCCGGCAGCGTTTCTTTCTCTTGACCAGGAGAAGGCTTTTGACCGGGTGGACCACAGTTTCCTGGTGGGCACCCTGCAGGCTTTTGGGCTCGGACCACACTTTGTGGCCCGAGTTCGGCTCCTGTACTCTGCCGCAGAGTGCCTAGTTAAGATTAACGGATCATTGACAGGACCTATCCACTTCCGAAGAGGAGTGCGTCAAGGGTGCCCCATGTCCGGTCAACTGTATGCGATCTGTGTCGAGCCATTCCTCAGCCTTCTTCTGCGAAGGCTGACAGGTCTGGTTCTGCGCGAACCGGACATGGGGGTCGTCCTCTCGGCCTACGCCGATGACGTACTCCTCATGATGACAGACCCCTGTGACCTGCGGAGGATGCGCGAGTGCCAAGATGTTTTCCCAGCGGCATCCTCCGCCAGGATCAACTGGGCGAAATGTTCCGGACTCCTAGTAGGCCAGTGGCAGGTGGACTCCCTGCCGGAGGAGATGAGAGCTTTTGAGTGGAGCACCAGACGTCTTCTCTATCTGGGAGTCTACCTGAGTCCTTCTGGGGAGACCTGGCTGGCGAACTGGCAGGACCTGGAGACAAAGGTCATGGCCTGGCTAGGGCGCTGGTCAGGCCTTCTCAGGGTGCTTTCCTATCGAGGCAGGGTGGTGGTCATAAACCAGCTGGTGGCCTCCATGTTGTGGTACCGGATGGTCACCTTGCCCCCCCCCCCCGCCCCTTTTGTCGCGAGAATGCAGAGGAAGCTAGTGGACTTCTTCTGGGGAAACAGGAAACACTGGGTCTCTGCAGCGGTTCTGAGTCTCCCAGTAGGAGAGGGCGGACAGTCGCTGGTGTGTGTACGCACACGACTGGCGGCTCTCCGCCTCAGGACTCTGCAGAGATTCCTGTACGCCGAGCACCCTCCCAGGTGGCACATGTTGGCGACTTTCTTCCTCCGGAGGGGCTGCTGTCTTGCCGAAGATATGCAGCTACCGCCGGCGGGCGTCAGCCGTGCTGCTTTGCAGAGGCTGCCCGGCTTCTATCAGGACCTACTGAGAGTCTGGAACATGTTGCCTCAGGCTGGGAATCCCCTCCTCTAGCAGAGGGTGGGGTCCTGGCCGACCCTTGCCCTGCCTCAACGGATGTCGGTGCGGCTCAGGTGTGTGGATCGACTCAAGCTGCTCGTCGGGCCCAGGCCCTGCAGCCTTACCCGAGAGACGAATCCACACAACTTGAGCCGTCTCTCATCGACACCCACAATCCCATTCAGGGATGCTGGCAGGAGGTAACTTTATGGGCTGTTGCTCCACACCCTCCACTTCCTAGCCCTTGTCCACCGTCCCGACACGCCATGGCGGTCGGTCTTCCCACCTGGAGGTGAGGGGGGTCCCCAATGGAAGTCCCTTTACAAGGGAGTCCTCCCCATGCACCTTGGGGATCTCGGCTGGAGGGTGCTGCACAAAGCGGTGCCCTGCAATAAGTTCTTTAGTCTGTACACGGATCTCCCAGCCGCGTGTCACTTCTGCGGGCTGGAGGAGACCGTGTACCATATGTACGTGGAGTGTGTGAGGCTGCAGCCCCTTTTGGCGTATTTGCGTGGGCTGCTTCTCGCCTTCTGGTTGCATTTCAGTCCCACCCTATTCATATATGGTCATCCAGTAAGGAGGGGGTCACAGAGGGATGAGGATGTCCTTGTCAACTTACTCCTGGGGCTGGCGAAAATTGCCATACGTGGCTCCTGGAAAAGGGTGGCAGGAGGTTCTCCCCGGGCGGACTGCCTGGCTATGTTTAGGGGGTATGTTCGTGCCCGGGTGAACATTGTAAAGGAATACGCGCAGTCCACGGCGACCGTAGAGGTGTTCCGGGACCGTTGGGCTCCGCGGGGTGTAAATGCCATCATTGATGAGGATGGCAATATATTGGTTTAACATGTATTGTCTGTTTGTAGTGTAGTAAATATGTTAGTCACTGTTTTTGTAAATATTGTATAGCACCGACATTTGTAATAAAGAATTTTGTAAAAAAAAAAGGCATCCGTTAGTCTTGCGAGACCATGGATCTGCGCCTGGAAAGTCTTCACTCTCCAGGTTGCAGGCCTGGGCACGGTTGTATGGAAGACCAGCAGTTGCCCATGTTGCAAGTCTCCCCTCTCCAGGACACCGATGTTGTCCAAGGGAAGGGCAAGGGCCGATACAGCTTGGCACCAGTGTCGTCACAGAGCACTGTGTGGTTAAGTGCCTTGCTCAAGGACACAACACATTGCCTCGGCTGGGGCCATGAACTCACGACCTTCAGATGGCTAGTCCAATGCCTTAACCACTTGGCCACGTGTCCCATCACAGACAGTGAAGATACCTCTGTCTGCACCGTCCCATCACACACAGTGGCACTCCCTCTTCACAGTGCAATCAGATTCAGATTGATTTATTTATCCCACACACAGGGAACCATGTCATTCATATTAACCGCCAACACTATGTAAGGATGTGCTCTGGGCAGCCAGTAAGTGCCAGCACGCATTCCAGCGCCAACACAGCTTGCCCACAATGTTCAGAAGATCAACACAAGCAACAGCAACAAAACAGCACTTTTCCATCGACCCACTCTCACACACAGAGAAACCTCAAACTCCAGGAGAGTCTGAAGCTCGACCTGTGTCATCCCATCTGAAACTCACAGGATACTGGAGATTGCTAACTGAAGTGTCGAGATTATATCTCAGCAGCAGCCAAGGAGAGGTGTTGGCTCCAGGTGGTGAAGAAGGTGAATGCAATGTTGGCATTCATTTCTAGAGGTATGGAATATAAGAGCAGGATGTAATATTGAGGCTCTATAAGGCACTCATAAACCACACTTGGAGTATTGTGTGCAGTTTTGGGCTCCTTATTTTAGAAAGGATATACTGACATTGGAGAGGGTTCAGAGAAGATTCACGAGAATGATTCCAGGAATGAAAGGGTTACCATATGAGGAACGTTTGGCAGCTCTTGGGCTGTATTCCCTGGAGTTCAGGAGAATGGGGGGATCTCATAGAAACATTCCAAATGTTGAAAGCCCTGAACAGATTAGATATGGCAAAGTTATCTGCCATGGTAGGGGAGTCTAGGACAAGAGGGCATGACTTCAGGATTGAAGGAGGTCCATTTAGGACAGAGATGCGGAATTACTTTAGTTGGAGGGTGGTAAATCCATGGAATTTGTTGCCACGAGTGGCTGTGGAGGCCAAGTCATTGGGTGCATTTAAAGTAGAGATAGATAGGTTCTTGATTAGGGTATGGGGAGAAGGCAGGGGAGTGGGGATAACTGGAAGAACTGGATCAGCCCATGAGTGAATGGTGGAGCAGATTCGATGGGCCAAATGGCCTACTTATGCTGGTGAAGAAGAGAAATTGTGATTATTTTTGTGAAGGACATGTTTCAAGGTTGTGGGAGGCAGGGAGGTGCCAGGAACAAGTCGTTCAGGGAGGCACACACTCGCCTTTTCCCAGATTAGTACAGACTCCCTCCAGCACATAGTAGGGCACAGTAGTGTAGTGGTTACCACAACACTTTACGTCACCATGACCAGGGTTCAATTCCCGCTGTTTTCTGCAAGGATACCTTTCAGGTCCCCAAACAGTCCTTCCAGGTGAGGCATCACATTGCCTGTGAACCTGCTGGGGATGTCTACTGTATCCAGTGCTCCTTATGCGGCCTCCCCTACATTGCTGGGACCCGCTGTAAACTGGGGGACACCTGGTCGAGCACCTACACTCCATCCGCCATAAACGGAATTTCCTGAAGTCAACCATTTTAATTCCTGTTCCAACATGTTGATCCACAGCCTCCTCTTTTGCTGGGTGGAGAAGCAACACCTCATTTTCCGTCTGGGTAGCCTCAAACCTGATGGCATGAATATCAATTTCTCCATCCAGGAAAAATTTTCCTCCCCCTTTCCTCTTCTTCTATTTCTTATTCTGGCCTGTTAACTCTTCTCCTCACCTGGCTATCACATTGTCATTGTGCATCTCCTTCTTCTCGTTCTCCCATGGTCCACTCTCTTCTATCAGGTTCCTTCCTTTCCTGCCCTTTACCTTTCCTATCCACCTGGCGTCACTTATCACCTTCTAGCTAGACTTCCTTCTCCTCCCTCAACCATTTCATTCTGGTGCCTTCCCCCTTCCTTTTCACTACTGAAAAAAAGGGACTTGGCCCAGAACGTTCACTGTTTATTCATTTCCCTCGATGCTGTCTGACCTGCTGAGTTCCTCCAGCATTTTGTGTGTGTGTCGTGTGCAAGGCATTTGTACGTTCTCCCCATGGCCACATGGGTTTCCTCTAGGTGCACCAGTTTCTTCACACATTCCAAAGACATAGGGGTTGGGCTTAGTAACTGTGGGCATGCTATGTTGGCACCAGAATTGTGGTGACACTTGCAGGCTGCCCCTTGCATATCCTCGAAGTGTGTTGGTTGTTGATGCAAGTAATGTACCTCACTGTATGTTTCAATGTCCATGTGACAAATAAAGCCAATTGTTACCTTTCTTTGTGTTCAGTTCTGGTGACCTCATTATAAGAAGGATGTGGAAGCTTTAGAGAGGATGCAGAGGAGACTTACCAGGATGTTGCCTGGATGAGAAAGTATGCCTATGAGGAAAGGTTGAGCTCAAGTTTTTCTGCTTGGAGTGAAAGAGGATGAAATGACTTAACTTTTTCCTCACAAAGAGTAAGATTCAGATGGGAGATCAGCTTTGCTTACAAGTATATCGAAACGTAGAAACGTACAGTGAAATGTTACGCTTGTATCATCCTTCCTATTCACACCAGGACTGTGAGGATTTCAAAACATTCCATCCAACATTATGTGTTCTTTAAGCTGTCTGGTTGGGGATGAGCTGGTGTGAGGCATTTCCTGTGAAAACATCTCACTACTCTTGGGTTGTGAAAAAACATTTGGTGCTTCATTTAGCCGTAAAGGTAATTATTATGTATCTTTTTATCTTGGGTGGGGTTTAAAAGAACTGAGGGGCGGCACTGTATGCCTTGTGCTGACAAATTTTTCCCATGTGCCATCTTGGGCACTCGTGCCACAGGTTCACCACCCCTAATGGACAAGGGCAGGTAAAGCATAGGGAACACCCTCCCCCTAGAAGTTGCCATAGAAACCAAATCTCTTCTGTCTGCACATGATTCATATGTCTTCATTCTCTGTCTGTTCTTCTGTCTGAATAACTCTTGAAGAGTTTAAATAACAAATTACTTATGAGTTTAAAATAATCATTCTTATTTAAATTGAAATAGTTCAGTTCATTAACTATTAGACATTCATAGAAACAGTTCCTAAGAAATTTAAATTAATCATAAATAATGCATAGAATTACCTAACATGGCACGAGGTATAAAAGATCTTGGTGTGTCACTGAACCAGCATTGTCAAATTATTGTCATTTGCAGAAGTTACTCCTTGGATTGGATTATTATCTATTATCATTATAATCAAGGTCAGTAACTTAGATTAAATCAGTAAGAATGTTTTAGGAATAGATTCAGATTCACATTTATTTATCCCATGTACATTGAAACATACAGTGAAATGTGTTGCTTGCGCTGACAACCATCACAACCTACGGAAGTGCTGGGGGCAGCTACAAGAGTGGCCACACATTTGGGAGCCAACCGATCATGCCCACAATGCTCAACAGAACAGCACACCAGTAAATCAATCCTCTTTCCTCCTTCCCGCTCACACACACAACAATCCTCCAAGTTCATGGCAGGCCTCCGGGCCTCCAGTTTCCAGGCTTCAGTGTTCAAAGTAAATGTATTATTTACTCCCAATTTTGGATTGGGTGTTGTGTAATGAACCAGGTTTGGTTAGAGAGCTTAGGGTAGAGGAACCTTTAGCAGGTGGAGATCATAATATGATAGTATTCACCCTGCAGTTTGAGAGCTAAAATCAGATGTATCAGTATTACAGTGGAGTAAAGAGATTTACAGAGGCTTGAAAGAGGAGCTGGCCAAAGTTGTTTGGAAGGAGACTAGCGGGGATGACAGCAGAACAGCAATGGCTGGTGGTTCTGGGAACAATTTGGAAGGCACCAGATAGATAGATCCCAAAGTTGAAAAAGTATTCTGAAGGGAGGATGAAGCAGCTGTGGCTAACAAAGGAAGTCAAGGCAGCATAAAAGCAAAAAAGAGAGAGCATATAATATAGCAAACATTTGCAGGAGGTTAGAGGATCGGGAAGCTTTTAAAAATGAACAGAAGGCAACAAAAATGCAATAAGGAGGGAAAAGAAGAAATATGAGGGTAAGCTAGCCAATTATTCGAAAGTTTTTCTCGCATATATAAAGAGTAAAAGAGAGATGAGAGTGGATATCAGACTACTGGAAAATGATGCTGGGTGACAAAGAAATGGCGGACAAACTTAATAAGTATTTTACATCGGTCTCCACTGTGAAAGACACTAGCAGTATGCCAGAATTTTGAAGCGTTTTGGACTACTTGGAGGGACATGATAAAATACGCCAAAGTCAGCATGGTTTCCTTAAGGAAAAATTTTGCTTGACAAATATGTTATTTGATGAAATAGCAAGCAGGAAAGACAATGGATGATGTTTATTTGGATTTTCAGAAGGATTTTGATAAGGTGCTGCATATTATGCTGCTAAACAAGATGAAAGGTCATGTTGTTACAGAAAATTTGTTAACATGGATAGAAGCTCGCTGTTGGTGACTACTAGTGCTCTGTAGATGTTGGTGCTGGGACCATTTTCTTTCATGTTATATGACAATGGTCTGGATGATGGAATTGAGGGTTTTGTAACCAGGTTTGCATATGATGGCGGGGGCCGGTGTACTGGGGAAGCAGGGAGTCTTCAGAAGGACTTAGACAGATTAGGAGAATGGGCAGAGAACTGGTAGATGGGATATAGTTTAGGGAAGTGTATGATTATGCATTTTGGTAGAAGAAATAAAGGCATAGACTATCTTTAAAATGGAGATAATTCAAATAAAATCAGAGGTGCAAAGGGACTTGGGAGTTCTCATGCAGGATTCCCTAAAGGTTAACTTACAGATTGAATTGGTAGTAAGGAAGGCAAATGCAATGTTGACATTCATTTTGAGCAGACTAGAATATAAGAGCAAGGATGTAATGCTCAAGCTTTATAAGGCATTGGTCAGACAGAATGGAGTATTGTGAGCAAATTTAGACCTGTTATCTTAGAAAAGGTGTTGGCATTGGAGATGGTCCAGAGGGGGTTCACTAGGAATGAAAGGGTTAACATAGAGGAGCCTGTAGTCACTGAATATTGAAAGGCTTGGACAGAGTGAAAGTGGAGAGGATGCTTCCTGTCGTGCGGTGCCTATGACCAGAGGGCAAGCCTCAGAATAGACGGACATCGATTTAGAACAGAGGAGA
Source organism: Mobula birostris (assembly GCF_030028105.1). NCBI lineage: Eukaryota > Metazoa > Chordata > Chondrichthyes > Myliobatiformes > Myliobatidae > Mobula > Mobula birostris. Next base: position 15,875,544 of record NC_092371.1, read on the forward strand.
AATTTTTTCAGATGGAGGGTGGTAAATCCGTGGAATTCATTGGCACAGATGGCTGTGGAGGCCAAATCATTGCGTATAGCAGAGGTTCATAGTTTCTTGATAAGTAAGAGCATCAAAGGTTATGGGGAGAAGGCAGAAGAATGGGGTTGAGAGGGTTAAAAATCAGCCATGATGGAATAGCTGAGCAGACAATGGGCTGAATAGCCTAATTCTCCTTCTATGTCTTATGGTTTTATTAACAAAGTACATATATGTCACCATTTACTACCCAGAGATTCATTTTCTTGTAGGCATTCACAATAGATACAGAGAAACACAATAGAATCAATGAAAAGTTACACACAAAGGCAAACAATGAATATGGAAAAGCAGACAGGCTATGCAAATTAAAATAAATAAATGGTGGGGTCAGTTCTGTGTTGGGGCAAGTGAAGTTATCGACTCTGGTCCAAGAGCCTGATGGTTGAGGGGTAGTAACTGTTCCTCAACTTGATCAGCCATTGGGTTTCTACTTCCTCTCAATCTTCAGGCTCTGATCTTTGGTGTGAACCCCTGACCTAGCCCATGACAGGGACCTGAATAAGTTATTTGTCTCATAAATAGTATCAGCCAGTCTACAGTTTCCAGAATTTTTGATGTTGTCCATGGGAGCTTCCACTCTTCAGGTGGTTGAGGTGGTTCTAAGTTATTGGGCTGAAGAACTCCCGGTACCTGTTCTACTTAGATCCTCTGTTCTACTTACTACTTTGCACATTTCCAACAATAACTGAGCTAGATCATTGATCTTCTCTGACATGGAGTAATTTTGGACAGTGAAATAACGTTTTATTTCTAAATGCATCTGACGTGTAACTGAACCTTTGTAACCTCTTACTATCTTCAGTCTGCTAGTCAGCATTACTTTCTGCAGTCAGCATTGTTTCCTCAAACATTCTAAAAAGACTTACAGCAAAGTTATGGGCATGCTTTGCATTTCAGAACCAGAATCAGGTTTAATATCATCGGCATATGTCGTGAAATTTGCTTTGCAGCAGTATATTGCAATATCGAACAATAGAAACGATAAATTACAATAAGTATGTATATTTAAAAAAGATTACATTTTTTAAAGTCGTGCAAAAAGAGAGGAAAGGAAATATTGAGGTGCTGTACATGGGTTCATTGTCCATTCAGAAATCCGATGGTGGAGAGGAACATGAAGTGTGTCTCTTCAGGCTCCTTCGTCCTCCCTGATGATACACATGATAAATGAATGCAAATTTTGAAAGTTGGTGTTGGAAATGTGGCGACGCTTGTGGGCTGCCCCCAGCACATCCTCAGACTGTGTTGGTTATTAATGTTTGTGATGCATTTCACTATATGTTTCAATGTACATGTGACAAATAAAGCTAATTTTATTTTGATCTAAATCATTATTTTTATCTTTCAAACAGCTTCTTAAACTCCTCTGTCGTACCTACCTCCACTACCACCCCGGCAACCTATTCCAAGCACCCATGACTTCCGGTCTAAAAAAACCCTGTGCTGCACATCTCCTTTAACTTTCCTCTGGTAAAAGCATGTCCTCTAGTATGGAAAAATTATTCTGCTCCTTCTTCTCACAACCTTATAAACCTCTATCAGATCTTCCCACAGTCTCCACCACTCCAAAATAAACAACCAAAGTTTGTCCAACCTCTTCTGATAGCTCATACTTTCTGGTCCAGGCAGCATCCTGGTGAACCTCTTCTGCATCCTCTCCAAAGCGTCCACACTGTCCCTGTAATGGGACACCCAGAACTGTGCACATGAAGGGGTGGCCTAACCGAGACCGAGGTTTTATGCATGATTTCCTGAGCCTTATACAAAATGCCCTGTCCAATTAAGACAAGCATTGTACACCTCCCCCAGCACCACATGTCCTTGTGTGACCACAAGACTTCCTTATACATCAGGCAATACACATCAAAGTTGCTGCTGAACGCAGCAGGCCAGGCAGCATCTCTAGGAAGAGGTGCAGTCGACGTTTCAGGCCGAGACCCTTCGTCAGGACTAACTGAAGGAAGAGTGAGTAAGGGATTTGAAAGTTGGAGGGGCAGGGGGAGATCCAAAATGATAGGAGAAGACAGGAGGTTGGAGGGATAGAGCCAAGAGCTGGACAGGTGATTGGCAAAAGGGGATACGAGAAGATCATGGGACAGGAGGTCCGAGAAGAAAGACGGGGGGGGGGGACCCAGAGGATGGGCAAGAGGTATATTCAGAGGGACAGAGGTAGAAAAAGGAGAGTGAGAGAAAGAATGTGTGCATAAAAATAAGTAACAGATGGGGTACGAGGGGGAGGTGGGGCCTAGCGGAAGTTAGAGAAGTCAATGTTCATGCCATCAGGTTGGAGGCTACCCAGACAGATTATAAGGTGTTGTTCCTCCAACCTGAGTGTGGCTTCATCTTTACAGTAGAGGAGGCCGTGGATAGACTTGTCAGAATGGGAATGGGATGTGGAATTAAAATGTGTGGCCACTGGGAGATCCTGCTTTCTCTGGCGGACAGAGCATGGATGTTCAGCAAAGCGGTCTCCCAGTCTGCGTCGGGTCTCGCCAATATATAAAAGGCCACATCGGGAGCACCGGACGCAGTATATCACCCCAGTCGACTCACAGGTGAAGTGTTGCCTCACCTGGAAGGACTGTTTGGGGCCCTGAATGGTGGTAAGGGAGGAAGTGTAAGGGCATGTGTAGCACTTGTTCCGCTTACACGGATAAGTGCCAGGAGGGAGATCAGTGGGGAGGGATGGGGGGGACGAATGGACAAGGGAGTTGTGTAGGGAGCGATCCCTGCGGAATGCAGAGGGGGGGGGGGAGGGAAAAATGTGCTTAGTGGTGGGATCCCGTTGGAGGTGGCGGAAGTTACGGAGAATAATATGTTGGACCCGGAGGCTGGTGGGGTGGTAGGTGAAGACCAGGGGAACCCTATTCCTAGTGGGGTGGCGGGAGGATGGAGTGAGAGCAGATGTACGCGAAATGGGGGAGATGCGTTTAAGAGCAGAGTTGATAGTGGAGGAAGGGAAGCCCCTTTCTTTAAAAAAGGAAGACATCTCCCTCGTCCTAGAATGAAAAGCCTCATCCTGAGAGCAGATGCGGCGGAGACGGAGGAATTGCGAGAAGGGGATGGCGTTTTTGCAAGAGACAGGGTGAGAAGAGGAATAGTCCAGATAGCTGTGAGAGTCAGTAGGCTTATAGTAGACATCAGTGGATAAGCTGTCTCCAGAGACAGAGACAGAGACAGAAAGATCTAGAAAGGGGAGGGAGGTGTCGGAAATGGACCAGGTAAACTTGAAGGCAGGGTGAAAGTTGGAGGCAAAGTTAATAAAGTCAACGACTTCTGCATGCGTGCAGGAAGCAGCGCCAATGCAGTCGTCGATGTAGCGAAGGAAAAGTGGGGGACAGATACCAGAATAGGCACGGAACATAGATTGTTCCACAAAGCCAACAAAAAGGCAGGCATAGCTAGGACCCATACGGGTGCCCATAGCTACACCTTTAGTTTGGAGGAAGTGGGAGGAGCCAAAGGAGAAATTTTTTTAAATCATCGAAAAGTTTAAGAGCGTGAGAAGTGTCACGAACATAGGTCGGAAGGGATTGAACAAGGGGTGATAAAACAGTGTCGAGGTATGCAGAAATGAGTTCGGTGGGGCAGGAGCAAGCTGAGACAATAGGTCGGCCAGGACAGGCAGGTTTGTGGATCTTGGGTAGGAGGTAGAAATGGGAAGTGCGAGGTGTGGGAACTATATGGTTGGTAGCAGTGGATGGGAGATCCCCTGAGCGGATAAAGTCGGTGATGGTGTGGGAGACAATCATCATATACATCAATATACATCAGGGCTCCTAAGGGTCCTGCCATTTATTGTGTAGTTTTCCTTATATTTGACATCTGAAAATTCAACACCTCACACTTGTATTTGTTAATTGAGAGATGAAACATGGAACAGGTCCTACCAGCCCTTCCAGCCACACTGCCCACAATTCATCAATTTAACCCTAGCCTAGTCATGGGTCAATTTACAATGACCAATTAACCCACTAGCCAGTTCATCTTTAGACTAAGAAGGGCACCCAGAAGAAACCTATGTGGTTCACGGGGAGGATTTTATGAACTCCTGCAAAGGACGCCGGGATTGAACTCCAAACTCCGACACCCTGAGCTTTAATAGCGTTGCGCTAACCAATACACTACAGTGACACCTCTCCCACAAATAGAAACATCTTAATATTCACCCCAAGGTTGTTCAGTGTACAGAATGAACTCCCAGAGGAAATGACTGAGGCAGGTACATTAACAACAATTAAGTCACTTGGACAGGTACATGGATAGGGCAGGTTTAGGGATATGGGTCTAATACGGGCAAACAGGACTAGCTTAAGTGGGCATTTTGGTCAGCAAGGACTGTTTCCATGCCTCCAGGGCTGAAGGTTGAGATCAAACCCAGGTCTCTGAAGTAGCAACATGGTCCTGCTCTTAAAGTTTCAGTAACATCCCCTGCCAGTTCGCTAGGTATCAGAATTAGATTTATTCGTTGTTTTGTGACAGCAGTACAGTGCAAGGCATAACAATTACCATCACTTACAACATAAATAAATAATGCAAAAGAGTGGTGGTGAGGTAGCGTTCATGGGCACATGGACCATTCATAAATCTGATGACGAAGGGGAAGAAACTGTTCCTGAAACGTTCAGTCTCCTGTACCTCCTCCCTGATGGTAGCAATGAGATGAGGGCATATCCTGGATGGCGAGGCTCTCTCCTGATGGATGTTGCCTTCCTGAGGCACCACATTTTGAAGATGTCCTTGATGTATGGGAAGGCAGAGCTTTCTGAGTGTACAACCCTCTGCAGCTTCATACAATCCTGTGCATTGGAGCTTCCAAACCAAGCAGTGATGCAGTCAGTCAGAATGCTCTTCACAGTTCATCTGTAGACATTTGTGAACATCTTTGATGACGCACCGAATCTTCTCCATCTCCAAATGAAGTGTGGCCTCTGGCATGCCTTCTTTGTATGCATCAATGTGTTAGCCCCAGGACAGACCTTCAGAGATATTGACACCCAGGAACTTGAAACTGCTCACCCTTCCCACTGCTGACTTGTCGATGAGGTCTGGTGAATTTTCTCCCAACTTCCCTTTTCTGAAGTCCACAATCAATTCCTTGGTCTTGCTAGTGTTCAGTGCAAGATCGTTGTTGCAACACCACTCAACCAGCTGACCTATCTCACACTGCACTTCCTCATCATCATCTAAGATTCTGCCAACAACAGTTGTGCCAATGAACCAGCAAAAGTGAATGAATGGTTTGTGTTTCCAGAGAGGGACCCTCTGCTGCTGATCCTGGGGGTGGGATGATGACCTGATGGTGCTCATCCTGAAGTCCAGCACAATGTGATTCTCATTTTTTTCTCTCCCCCTCCCTTCCCCTCTCTCTCCACCCCTCTCAAGACTGAGAACATTACCTCATTTTGTCTCAGGCTTCCGGCACCAGCAGCCTTTTGTTCCCTGCCGTGAAAATCTGCTCTCTGCTGCCTGCCGGCATCTGCGTCCAGCAGAGCAACGCAGCCCAGAATCAGGCCCTTAGCCCATTAGATCCGCACTGACCACCAAGTATGCACCAACACAAAGTTCTTTAACTCACCCCCCAACCAGTCTTTCACCCCTCACCGCCCACTGGAGGTCAATTTACCCACCGATCCTGCATATCACTAGGATGTGGGAGGAAACTGGAGAAGCACCCCATCACAGGGAGAACGTGAAAACTCCATACAGGCAGAGGCTCCACCTGCTGTGCTAGTTGCACTGAGCTTGGGCAGTACTAATCAGAGACAACTCTCTACTACAGTGGTCTTTGCAAAGTATAACACAAAGATAATATTATAACGCCAATTACATGTACTATGGCACAAAACTTGGGCCTGTCTGTATTGTTGAATTGGTGGTGGAGAGAGTCAATGGTTTTAAATTACTGGGCATTAACATATTGATAATCTGTCCTGGGACCAGCTCACAGATGCATTCGCAAAGGAAGTGTGCCAGCATCTTCACTTTCGTAGGAGATTGAGGAGGTTCAACTTGCCACTGAACGCAGAGTCATAGAACACTACAGCACAGAAACAGGCCATTCAGCCCATCTAGCGTGTGCCAAACCATTTAAACTTTCTCGTCCCATTGACCTGCACCAAGACCATACCCCTTCCATTTATGTGCCTAACCAAACTTCTCTTAAACGTTGAAATTTAAATCGCATTCACCACTTGCACTGGCAGCTCATTCCACACTCTCACCACCCTCCGAGTGAAGAAGATCCTGCCCCCATGTTCCCCTTAAACATTTCACCTTTCACCCTTAACCCATGATCTCTAGTTGTAACCAAACACAAGTGGAAAAAGCATACTTGCATTTTCCCTATCTACAGCCCTTATAATTTTGTATGCAGTACCTGTATCAAAGCTCCCATCAATCTTCTATGTTCCAGGGAATGAAGTCCTAATCTATTTAATATTACCCTATAACTCAAGTCCTCAAGTCCCAGCAACATCCTTGTAAATTTTCTTTGTACTCTTTCATTCTAATTGACATCTTTCCTGTAGGTAGGTGACAAAACTGGAGACAACACTCCAAATTAAGTATCAGCAACACCTTATACAATTTCAACATAGCATCCCAATTCCTGTACTCAATACATTGAACACTTTAACCAACTTCTACAGGTGTACTGTTGCTTGTTGCATCACAGTCTGAGATGTCAGTTTGAATGCACAGCTGCAGAGAGTAGTGGACTCTGCCCAGTACGTTACCGACACATCCTTCTCCTCCATTGGTACTATCTACAGGAAGTGCTGCCTCAGGAAGATACCATTCATCATTAACGTTCCCCACAATCCAGGCTCTGTACACATGCCCTTACACTTCCTCCCTCCCATCATTCAGGGCCCCAGACAGTCCTTCCAGGTGAGGCGACACTTCACCTGTGAGTCAGCTGGGGTGATATACTGCGTCTGGTGCTCCCGGTGCGGTCTTCTATATATTGGCAATACCTGATGCAGACTGGGAGACCGTTTCGCCGAACACCTACGCTCTGTCCGCCAGAGAAAGCAGGCTCTCTCAGCGGCTACGCATTTTAATTCCACATCCCATTCCCATTCTGATATGTCTATCCATGGCCTCCTCTACTGTCAAGATGAAGCCACACCCAGGTTGGAAGAACAACACCTTATATTCCATCTGGGTAGCCTCCAACTTGATGGCATGAACATTGATTTCTCTAACTCCGTTAATGCCCCTCCTCCCGTTCTTACCCCATCCCTTATTTATTTATTTCCTTTTTCTCTCTCTTTTCCTCTCAATAACTCCTTGCCCTCTCTCCATCTTCCTCTGGCACTCCCCTCCCCCTTTCTTTCTCCCTAGGCCTCCCGTCCCATGATCTTCTCCCTTCTCTAGACTTGTATCCCTTTTGCCAATCAACTTTCCAGCTCTTGGCTCCATCCCTCCCACTCCTGTCTTCTCCTATCATTTCGGATCTCTCCCTCACCCTCCCACTTTCAAATCTCTTACCATCTCTTCTTTCAGTTAGTCCTGACAAAGTGTCTTGGCCTGAAACGTCGACTGTGCTTCTTCCTATGGACGCCGTCTCGCCTGCTGCATTCCACCCGCATTTTGTGTGTGTTGCTATGTCATCTTTCTGCTGCTTTCATTGGGCAGGAGGTACTGAAGCCTTAAGTCCCATACCACCAGGTTCAGAAACTAGTTCCCTTCAACCATCTAGTTCCTGACAACCCTAATCACTACTTCAGTACAGCAGCACTGTGACCATTTTGACTGCTTTGAACGAATATGGACTTTTTTGTTTTAATTGCATTTTCTGTAGAAATTGTGACATAGAACACTGAAACAGGCCCTTCAGCCCACAATGTTGTGCTGAACTAAATAAATTGCTAATCTACACTCAACTAAACTAATTCCTTCTGTCTACATGATGTCCATTTCCAGCACATACATGTGCCTTTCTAAGATCCTCTTGAATGCCTCTATCGCCTGCCTCCACCACCACCACCCCTGGCAGCATGTTCCAGACACCCACCAATCTGTGTGTGTGAAAATAGCTTGTCCCACCCAACTCCTTCGAACTTACCCTTTGAGTCACCTTGAAAGCAATCCTCCTGGTTTTAGGCATTTGATACTGGTTGTCACCTCTATCTATGCCTCTCATAACCTTACACACTGCTATCAGGTCTCTCCTTAGCTTCCACCACTCAAGAGTAAACAACCCAATTTTGTTCAGCCTCTCTTTATAACACATCAGGATGTTGCCTGGTCCTCTAAACCAGGCAGCACCATGATAAACCTCCCCTGCACCTTCTCCAAAGCTCAACATCCTTCCTATACTGGGGTAACCAGAACTATATGCAATATTCCAGATCAGGCCTAACTAGAGTTTTATAAAGCTGCAACATGACTTCCTGATTCTTCAACACGTTTCGTTGACTAATAAAGACAAGCATGTCATATACCTTCTTGACCACCCTATCAACCTTTGCAGCCACTTTCAGGGAGCAATGAACTTGAACCCCAAGATCCCGTTGCTTATCAACACTATTAAGAGTCTTGCCACTAACAGTGTACTGTCTCTTTGCATCTGATTTCCCAAAGTGCAACTCTTCACATTGGACTGGGTTAATCCCATCTGCCATTTTTCTGCCCATATCTGCAATTGATCTTTATCCCACTGTATCCACTGGCAATCTTCTACAATATCCACACTCCACCAATATTCATATCATCTGAAAACTTACTAACCCAGCCAACTACATTTTCATCTGCACTCACAAACAGCAGAAGTCCCAGTCTGGATCCCTTCCGAACAACACTAGTCATGGACCTCCAGCCAGAATAAGTCCCATCAACCACCACCCTCTGTCTTCTATGCACAAGCCAATTCCAAATCTATGAGGCATGGGATCAGTGGAACCTTGGCTGTTTGGATAAAAAATCAGCTTGCAGGAAGAAGGCAGAGGGTGGTGGTGGAAGGAAAGTATTCTACCTGGAGGTCGGTGACTGGTGGAGTGCCGCAAGGATCTGTCCTGGGACCCCTGCTCTTCATGATTTTTATAAATGACCTGGATGAAGTGGTAGGAGGATGGGTGAGTAAGTTTGCGGATGACACAAAGATTGGAGGAGTTGTGGATGGAGCTGTAGGTTGTCAACGGTTTCAAGAGGATATAGACAGGATGTAGAGTTGGGCAGCAAAGTGGCAGATGGAGTTCAATCCGGTTAAGTGTGAGGTGATGCATTATGGAAGGACAAACCAGAAGGCTTAATGGTCGGTTACTTAAGAGTGTGCGTGAACAAAGGGACCTTGGAGTTCAAATCCATACATCCCTCAAGGTCGCTGCACAGGTTGATAGGATAGTTTAGAAGGCCTATGGGATGCTAGGCTTCAATAAAAGGGGGATTGAGTTCCAGAATAGAGAGGTCATGTTGCAACTCTACAAATCTCTGGTGAGACCACACTTAGAGTATTGTGTTCAATTCTGGTCACCTCATTATAGGAAGGATATGGAAGCTATGGAGATAGTGCAGAGGAGATTTATTAGGATATTGCCTGGATTGGAAAACAAGTTTTATGAGGCAAGGTTAGCAGAGCTGGGACTTTTCTCTTTGGAGCGTAGAAGGATGAGAGGGGCTTGATAGAGATCTACAAGAGTATGAGAGGCATAGATTTGGTGGATAGCCAGTACCTGTTTCCAGGGCACAAATAGCAAACACCAGCGGGCAAATGTACAAAGTTAAGGGAGGGAAGTTTGGGGGAGACATCGGGGTAAGTTTATTTACACAGAGGGTTGTGGGTGCCAGGAATGACTTGCCAGGGATGGTGGTGAAGGCTAAAACATTAGGGGTATTTAAGAGCCTCTTGGACAGACACATGGACGAAAGAAAAATAGAGGGTTACGGGGTAGTGTGGGTTTAGTACTTTTTTAAGAAAGGAATATATGGGTTGGCACAACATCGAGGGCCGAAGGGCCTGTACAGTGCTATAGTATTCTAGTGTCTAGTGTCTAAGTGGCCAATGCATAGATTCCATGCATCTTAATCCTCTGGACGAGCCTCTCACAGGGGACCTTATCAAACTCCTTACTAAAATCCACATAGACAACATCCACAGCTCTACCTTCAACAACCCAAGAAATGCAATAAATAAGGCACGATTTGCCACTTGCAAAGTCATGTTGGCTCTCCCTACTAAAACCACGGTTTTCCAATTTCTCACATGCCAGACTCACTGTTCTATATATTCCAGATCAACCCATTTCCCTTCTTGAATGATGGAACTTGCCATTCTCTGGGACCTCACCTGTGGCTAGAAATGATATGAAGATATTGGACTTCCTTGACCCTGCGGTGATGGAGGTTGTTTCATTGCAACTTCACTGCTGCTCTTGCTGCAGTGTTTGGTTACTCTGTGCCCTGGCAGTGCTAGAGGTTGTGCTGTCGGTGTCTACACTGGCATCATTGGAATACCTACTGGCATTAGTATCAGCTGAGGCCGTACTGGATCTGAGTGAGGTTACCCTGGCGCTTATCCTGAGGTGTAGATTCCTAGAGCACTACAGCACAGAAACACGAACTTTCCGTCCATCGATCTGCCAAAGCATTAATCTGTCTTGTCCCACCTACCTGCAGGTGGACCGTAGCCCTCCCATCCTAAATGTTGAAATCAACCTGCATCCACTATTCCCACTGGCAGCTCATTCCACACTCTCACCATCCTCTGCGAAAAGGTCCCCCCTCATGTTCCCCATAAACATTCCACCTTGAACCCATGACCTCTAGGTCTTACCTTACCCAACCTCAGCGGAAAATGAACCTGCTTGCACTTACCCTACCTATTCAGCTCATAACTCTATATACCTCGTTCTCCTATGCTCTAGGCAATAAAGTCCTAACCTCTTCAATCTTCCCCTATAACTTGGGTCCTCAAGTCCCACCAACATCCTTGCAAACTCAAAGTAAGCTTATTATCAAAATACATATATACTTTTCTATGGCTCCATTCAACCAGATTTTCAATCTCACTCCTATACGCCGATTCATCACCACCTTTGATTCGGCTAACGACAGTGGTATCATCAGTAAACTTAAAAATGGCACTGGAGTTGTACTCAGCCACACAATCAGAGGTTCTTTATGTACTCCTTCAATTGTATTGATAATTTTCCTGTAGGTACGTCGGTGATCAAAACTGTATAATGACTTGATTTGTATGAACAGTTTAACTCCCCCATGGATGGCTGTGAAAGGAGGAGGCGTTGGATGTGGGGCTAGCAACCCATCCTGAAAAAACCCAGAGGCACAGCAACAGAAGATCCAAAGACCACAGCCCTGGGAGAGGAAGGGTTTTCACCCAGAAGACATAAAATGGCCAATACCTGGGGACTATTTGAAAGACTGGCCCAGGACAGAGGACTCTGGTGAGCTGCTGTTGGTGGCCTGTGTCCCTGAAGGGTTGGGCTTAAGTATGGAAAGGATACAAGACAAGCTTCCATTGTATCTGGGTCCTGGTGACAATAAACCAATTCCAACACCAAATGTGAAGTAAGGTCAGATAGCAAAAGCAAGAGGGACAGATTTAAGATGAGACACCAGCTTCTTATTCTCAGTCCCTACATTCTCGCCTCGCACCTCCCTCCTTCCATTTCCTGCCCAGATCAGTCAGCAGTTTTGTTTTATTTCAAAATATACTTTATTCATAAAATACTTTAAAAATATATAAATATATAACACTGAACAGATTTGATAACAAGTATTATACACACAAGGGATTCCACAGATGCTGCAAATCCACAGCCACAGAGGAAATACTACACTGGGGCCCCTCCACCACCAGACAGCAGAAGAGGGTGGAGAATTTGTCTGTCGGAGTTCCCTCCCTCCGCAGCAAGTTTAAAACTTGCAGATGCTGAGCAGCGCCTGTGGGGTGAGAAACTGCAGGCAGAGAGTTCATGGACTTCAGTCTACTGTGCCCCCACACTGGGCACAGAGAGAGGACCGCCAAGGCTTGTGTGGTCAAAGAAGCACCTCAATTATGTCCTCTTCACCCGTGCAGAGCAAGAGTTGTGCCTCGCCCATCTCCACCGCGCTACGGTCCCCCAGCCACCCCCTCAAAACTGGTGTTTGGTGTAAGCGGCCACAGAAGGATTCACTCTCTCTGCACTAGGCAGAGACATGGGAGGGGCGGTGGGAGGATCTCTGTGACAGGGCAAAGGTCCGGGAGACTCGGAGCGGTGCACTGTAACGTGTGACAATAACAATCCAATTACCATTGATCGAGCAATCAACTGCTCTTTCCTCTCCAAAGAGAGCATTCAGCCTGCTGGGGAACTCCGGGATTCTCATTAGATTCTGTGTCTCACGTGTCCCCTCACTCACCAACCTGTATTCACACCTCCTTCTGATGCATTCACCCCAGGCACCCACCACTCTGTAAAAATTTACCCCCACCCCCCACACCACCACCATCTCCAGTATTAGACATTTCAACCCTGGAAAAAAAGATGGTGTGTGTCTACTCTGTTCATGCCTCTCACGATCTTACAAACCTCCCTTCAGCTTCCTCCGCTCCAGAGATACCAACCCAAAATTACCTAAACTCTCGGTAGCCTGTAATCCATGCAGTAACCTTGTGAAGCTGCACATCTTTCCAATACAGACTGTATGCTATACTCCCGATGTGGCTTAACTGGAGTCTTATAAAGCAAGAACAGAACTTCTCAACTCTTGAACTCAGTGTCCCGACTAATAAAGGGAAGAGTGCCAAATGTCGTTCTTCATGACCGTATCAACCTGTGCTGCCACTTTCAGGGACCAATGGACTTGGACCTGAAGATCCCTCTGCTTAACAACACTGTTAAGGGTCTTTCCATTAACACTGTACAGTGCCTTTACAATTGACCTTCCCCCCCCCCCCAACGTTCACATTTGGCCAGATTAAGCTGTATCTGCCGTTTCTTTGCCCATCTTTGCATCCTTAGACTACCTTCTACGCTGTCCACAACACTGCCCATTCAGATACAGTACATAAACGAGGCTCAAGAACTCTCTCACTGTTACTGAATGGATAAGATGTACCTTTCACCTCAGGATCTACCTCCGTATTGTCTGCCTGCACCACACTTTCTCTGCAACTGTAACATTTTATCCTGCAGTCTCTTGTTGCTTTTCCCCTTGTACCATCTCAATACGCTGTGTAAGAAAATGGTCTGCATGGATGCGCGCAAAACAAAGTTCTTCCCTGTTCCTTGCTTCCTGTTACCTATTCCTCGCAATATGTCGAGCCTGGCGGTGGAGGCAGGTACAACTGCAACTCGGACAGCAAGATGGATGGCAAAAGTTGAGAGGAATATGGGTCCAACGGGATTAGCTCAGAGGATACAAGTTTGGGCCGAAGGAGCAGTTTGCTGTACCCCCTACGGGAGGTGGTGGTGGAGACCTTCCGGACCTTCCTGTAGACATCCCCGCGGGACGTAAAGGGAACAGGAAGGATCAGCTGGGCTGGGGCGCTGGGGAGGATGCCACGTCCTCGGGCTTACCCAGTAGGTTCCTGAGCTGGGCCCAGAAGAAGGGCTGGCGGCTGGGCTCGGAGGGCCACTCCAGGTAGGTGCGGGAGTCGAGGAGGCGGCGGAGCCGGCAGAAGCGGCTGGGCAGAGAGCGGGGACAGATTGGCTCCATCAGCAGGAGAACAGTGTCGTGCAGGGAACGGCTCAGCGGCCGTTGGTGCGCAAAGTACAGCTCGTAGTTGCACCACTCGCTGTCCACGAAGCTGCGGGAAAGAACGAAGAGGACTTTGCGGCTGCCTTCCATGTTCTCGATTATGTTGTCGATGATCCAGCGGCCCGGGGTGAAGTCCCGCTCGTGGATGCAGACCCGGTACGGGCTCCGACCCCCTTCCAGCCGCGCTAGCAGCTGCTCCCGCACCCAGGTTGCATCTGCCCGGCTGTACGAGACGAAGGCGTGGAAGGCCGGAGGGGAGCGGCACCCGGCGGGATCCCGGGACCTCTCTGACCTGCGGTAGCGGGAGCGCACCACCTGCCAGGTGGCCCGAACATACCAGGGCAGGTCGTAGCGCCAGCAGAGAAGCGTGGCGCCCACCGCCAGCAGCGCCGTGGCCGAGACAGAGATCACCAGTGCCAGCCACACCTCGCAGCGCAGGCGACCCGGCGAGTAGTCGGCCAGCTGGGTGTCGACCAGCTCGGGTGGGTAGTAGCAGACGTAGCGGGCGGGCCAGCCCAGCAGTCGCAGCCGCCCGGAGCGCGCCTCGGAAACGAAGCGATGCAGGTCGCAGGTGCAGTGGTAGGGGTTGTCGCCGGCGCCCAGCGTCCTGAGCTGGGGCATCAGGCGAAAGGTGCCGGGCCCGATGGCCCCGAATGAGTTGCCGTCTAGCTCCAGCCTCTGCAGGCCGGGCGCCGACCAGTCGGCCGGGATGAACTTTAGGCGGTTGCCGCCGAGCAGCAGCGTGCTGAGGTTGGAGGCGCGGGCGAACCAGCCGGGTTCCAGCCGCTCCAACTGGCAGTGGGACAAGTCCAGGTAGCGCAGGGTGAAGGGCAGGCAGGCGAACGTGGAGGGGCCGGCCGGGTTATGGTGCAGAACGAGACGGCTCAGGGTCGGGCCCCAGATGCAGGGCGGCTCGCAGCCGACGATCTGGTTGTAGCTGAGGTCAACGGTGGTGAGGAGCGGCCAACTGACCGTCAGCAGAGCCACGGGCCGCAGGCTACTGATCAGGTTTGTGGCAAGGCGGAATTCCTCCAGATTCTGCATGGTGCCCACGTAGTGGCAGCGTCGGTTGTAGATGTAGTCATCGCGCAGTCCGTTGCGGGAGATGTCGATCAGCTGCGCCCGCTTCAGCTCCTGCCACGCCCCACACGGAACGTAGTTAAAACTGATCTGGTTGATGAGCAGTGTACGGACCCCAGCCAGCCAGACAAAGCCCCGGTTGAATACCAGCACGTCTGGGTTGCTGATCTCCCTCAGGGCGAGGCGCTCGAGCTGCAGCCCCGAGACGTCGGGCAGGTCGATGCTGCCGTTGGGCGAGCGGGCGAAGTCGATGGAGTCCAGCGTCAGGTTGAGCACCGCCGAGCCCTGCACGTTACGCAGGATGCAGCCAAGTAATTTCTCGCTGAACTTGCCGCGGAAGAAGGTGAGGTTGCGAATGGGCGACTCCCGCAGTCCGCGGAAAAGGTCCTCGTCGCCCGTGTAGTACGTGAACGCGAAGAGGCGCCGGAGACGGAGTGAAGTGGCCGGTGTGCGGAAGAGGTCGTTCAGGAAAGCGGGCAGGAGCCAGGGCCGGCTGTCCACAGCGATGTCCGTCCACACCGTGCGCGAACTCAGTTCGGAGAGGGAGCCTGGCTCGTAATCCTTCAAGCCGGAGCCAGTCTTCAGGGCGAAGCGGTCAAGGGGGATGCGGCTCAGCGGGGAGAGGTCGCCCTTCCGCAGGGACTGGATCTGGTCTCCCCCGATAGAGAGGTCTCGGAGGTTGGAGAGGTCCTCAAAGATTGGGCTCAGACTGGCCGCACGGTACAAGTTGTTGGAGAGCTCGAGGTGGACCAGTCTCGTCAGCGGGGCCAGAACAGTGCCAGGTATGGCGCTCAGCGAGTTGTTGAAGAGGTTCAGCTCCTCCAACCAGGGATTGGAGGCAAAGGCAGCCGGGTCCAACCAGGAGATGTTGTTGTAACTGAGCTTCAGGACTCGCAGATCGGGCAGTCGCGCGAAGTCCCGGTTCTGTATGACCGCTATTCTGTTGTAAGAGAGGTCGAGGACCTGGGTGTCCTGTGGCAGCTCTTCAGGGACCCAAAACAGTGAGTGGCCGGAGCAATCCACCACCGTGGCCCTGATGTGGCACCTTTCTCGGGCCGACGCCACGATCGCCGCGATCCACACCAGCACCACGGGCAGCCCAATCACCACCGGAGCCGTGGGCATCTTTGGCCAAGGGCCGATCTGGGGAAAGAACAGAAGCCGACTGTTAGTCGGGTCCGTGGGAGTTGGGAGACACAGGGTTCACAATGACATTCCCCGGGGGAAAATCCGACCACCAGACCATTCGGGATCACTGTCAAAGCCTGAGTTTACTGTATCTCCATTAGTACATGAGTGCACCGGTGCAGTGAAAACTTGCAACAGCACCAGATACGTTGAATGTAGAAAGGCCTAGAGAGATTGGACGGGGAGAGGATGTTTCATGTCGTGGAGGAGTCTAGGGCCAGAGGCCACGGTCTCAGATGTCTGTCAAGAACAGAAATGAGGAAGAATTTCTTTAGCCAGAAGGCGGTGAAACGGTGGAATTCACTGCCACAGACGGCTGCGGGCCACGTCATTGGGTATACAGTATGGAGGTTGTTAGGTTCTTGATTAGTTGGGGCATCAAAGGTTAGGAGGAGAAGGCAGTACAATGGGGTTGAGAGGGATATTAAATCAGCTGTAATGCAATGGTAGACCAGACTCGCTGGGCCAAATGGCCTAATTCTGCTTCTGTGTCCCAAGTTTTAGGGTCTCACACGCAGAACAACAACATAATTTATACAATTATACAAAACTATCGAAGTCGCCTTTATTGTCAGCTATCTTTTTACAGCGAGATACAATGAACATCTGTCATCAAGCTACAGACAACACAGGTACAGTGAACAAAATAAAGTTGTACAAAATAACTCTAATTCAGTTGCATCAGAGGTATACATTCAATTCTGGTCGGCCCACTATAGGAAGGATGCGGAGGCTTTGAACTCCGCCGTGTACAGTGACAAGCCGGGCTGTGGAAGGAGGAAGTTTGGGTGTTGGACTAGCAAACCCCAAACTTTAAAAAAAGCAGAGCTACGGAAACAAACATCTCTGGGATAGGAAGGATCTGGAACGGGGTTCCCAACCTGGTGTCCATGGTTAATGGTAGGGGTCCATGGCATTAAAAAGGGTTGGGAACCCCTGATCTAGAAGATGGACCACAGCTTGAAAGAATGGTGCAGGACAGAGGACTCTGGTGAGCTGCTCTCTGCAGCCTATGCCTCAGTAGGGTGATGGGCTTAAGGAGGAGAAGTAGTAGTGGAGGCTTGATGAGGGCACAGAAGAGGTTCAACAGGATGTGAGGCGGATTAGAGGGAATAATGAGAGATTGGACAAACTTGGATTGTTTCCTTTGGAGCTGTGGAATCTGAGGAGACATGACAGAGAAGAAGGTTATCGTTGATTACCTTAATCAGTTAGGGAGTGGGCTGAGGAGTGACAGATGGATTTCAACACAGATGCATTTTGGAAATGCATTTACAGGAATTTGTAAACCTCTCCTACAACAATGTATAAGTTCTTAGAACTTATACTAGGTCCCTCCTTATCATTACACTCACGCGCGCTACCATTCATAGTATAAGTGCATAGTTTATTGAAGGTAATATTGCAGGTGCACAGGGTGATGTAAAGGCTTTTGGCACACTCGCTTTCATCAGTGTGGGCACTAAGTACAGGATTTGGGAAATTATGTTGCAGTTGTACAGGTGATTGGTGTAACTGCACTTGGAGTACGGTGTACAGTTTTAGTCACCCTGTTATAGAAAACACACGGTTAAAATGGAAAGAGTGCAGAAAAAAAATTATGCATCCATTACATCTATCTACCTGTCCAAATTGCCCTTGTACATTACTTGAGGGTCCGAGTTAGAGGGAGAGGCCAGCCGGGCTAAGTCTTTATTCCTTGGAATGTAGGAGAATGAGGGATAACCTTATAGAATTCATTAAAATTATGAGAGGCATAGGTAAGGTGGACAAGAGGTAACACATACCTCTTGGCTTCATTCTCCATCCCTGGTGTCACTGCTGAGACTCCATTCCTCTATGTCCATCCCCTCATGAGTCAAATTCCCTCTCACACTCTCTATTCCAAGAAACTCCAGCTCCGAGTCGGAGCGCCATACAGCATGGGGTAACAGTCCCTTCAGCCCATCTAGTCTGTGCAAACTGTTAATCTGCTAACTCTTAATCAAACTATTAACTCTTATTCTAGTCTGACCCAACCTCATTAAAAAAGGCTTCTTCCATTTACCCTATTGATACCCCTCCTAGTGTTGTATACCTCTATCAAATCTCCCTTGTTTTCCTTTGCTCTAAAGAATAAAATCCTAACCTATTCAACCTTTCCCCATTAGTCAGGTCCTCAAGTCCTGGCAACATCCTTGTAAATTTGCTCTGCACTCTTTCAATCTTACTGATATATTTCCTGTAATTGCACACACAACGCTCCAAATTAGGCCTCACTTATGTCTTTAACAACCTCAACATAGTCCCTACACTACTTAGCCTCCTGTGATCCAGGAAATATAAACAGTTCGTCAAGCCCTGGTAACATCCCGGTGAATGTTTTCTGCACTCTCTCTAGTTTAATGACATCCCTCCAAAGAATGGGTGACCAGAACTGCACACAATAGTTATCTACAACTAACCCAATCATCTCTGGTGTCATACAGTAAACCTCTTCCGCACTTTCTCCAAAGCCTTCATATCTTCTCAAGAACATGAAAGATTCTGCAGATGCTGGAAATCCAAAGCAACAGGCACAAAATACCTCGAGCAAGAGGGACTCAGCAGGTCAGACAGTATCTATGGAGGGGAACAAACAGTTAATGTTTTGGGCCGAGACCCTTCATCGGGACCGGAAAGGAAGGGGGGAAGATGGCACAGGAACAAGTTCCTGTGTCTAGAAAAACTTTTTGTAACCCTTGTTTTCTAGAACTCAGGATCTCTACTGTGTCAGCCCACCCTGCTGATTCGCCAAAACGTCCTAACTCTCCCAGATCACCCTGTCCAGTTACATCCCTACCTCCCCCCCCCCACCACACCCATTCTGGTACCCTGTCCCCCTCATATCCTGGATGATGGGAGTCCTTAATGATGGATGCTGCCTTTTTTGAGGCATCGCTCCTTGAAGATGTCCTGGATGCTGGGGAGGCTAGTGCCCATGATGGAGCTGACTGAGTTTACAACTTTCTGCAGCCCCTCTACATCTCTGTGGAATCAGTTAGCATTCTCTCCTCTTTTCACAGCACCACCAAGTTTTTACAGATTTAGACATTTCCAAATGGTGCAGAAATAAAAAAAACCCTCAAAAAATGCAGGATAAGATGTTAGCATCTCTTGTGCCAATGGGTCATGAGCGCTTGCTCGGAACTGCCTTGATGTTGGGAGTGGCACAGGGTTGACAAGCTGGGCCTTACAAGTGGGCACCTCAATCCTCGATTAGCCTGCTACATCTCTGGATGGCTCAGCGATGACTTCTGGTGTCCTAGCGTCACCCCTAGTTTTGTCTTCCTGCTCTCTTGATGCTATCTTGGATTGCAAGAGGGATCTTTTTGCTGCCATTGACTGCCTCTTTCCGCAGCCTCTGATGAGGCTCCAATGGTTTGCTGTGGAGTCTGACCATGCATCCCTAGCTCCTTCAGCAATTCGATGGTGGATGTGGCTATAAGTCCCCTAAAACCCACTTCCACAGGTGTAGCATTTTCTGGTAGAAAGGCGAGTTGTTTATTGACATCCACCAGCATTTTTCACTCATGGGCCATGTTCATCTGTCCTGTTCCTGGCTTAGGAGGGAGATTAGATGGTCTTTTCCCTCCCTCCTGGACAAATGTTGCTGGTGTTGGTGCATTAGTTGTTCTCAGGGGCAAAGAGTTGGTTGCAATCCTCTTTTTCTTGATTGCCACCGACTTCAAGACCTGGCTGTGATGCCATGTGCATCTACCTTATGTGAGGCTGGTTTTGCAGCTTGCCAGGATATGCTGGAGGGTTGCCGGAATCGGGCACAAGACACAAGTTGGGTGTTCACCGGACCACCAAGTTTTATTTTTGTGTGAGGGAAGCACATCACATGTAGCTCTGATGAGAAAGCTAAGTCTGTTTGCTTCCATCTCCCATATGTCCTTCCAGCTGATTTTCCTCCTTTTAATGCTTTCCTACTGTATCCATTGCCCTTGTTTATCCAGGGAGACAGCCTTTACACTTCTCTCTGACTCTTCTTGTTGACAACCATCTTCCTTCACTCTGGAATTGTGGCCTTGTGCCAGGTGGGTTCACTTGCTGCCAGACCAAAGCTGCTCCTGCCCTGTTGGACTTGCCCCACAATGTCTCCATGCCTAAGGGCTGCTGTTGCTTGCAGCACCGCATCAGCTGAGGTCCTTTTCCACCCAGTTCATAAGGTCCATGCGGTGTTACTGATGGTCTTCTCATGAGAGTCTTTGAGTGTTATCTTGGAACACTTGAGTTCCTCTGTAAGGGCAGTGAAAGGTATTTCAACATCTTCTTTACCATAGAGACTGAAGTTACTGATACACCTTGGGACACTGAGCAACTTCTTTACAAACAATGTGGTAGTTCTGTTGAGCTTCTTCATGGTTATTGGTGGGAGCTCATTGACAGTGAGTGGCCACATCACCCAGGATAGGAGTCCAGAGCTTCAGTTTTGCTGGCAGCATGGTCTTGTCAATGTTATCCAGGCTGTCGGTGATGTGTTGCTTTAGTTGCTGCACCTGTTCTCTGTTGATGAGGCTGGAATTGTACCATCTACCCAGGCTTTGGGCAGGCTGTTCACTGACTGTTGGATTTGGGTCATCACCAATGAAGAACTTTATATCTTTCAGCATCCCTTGACTATGGAGACGCTTCGTGACTTGCTGGGTTTGATTTTCATTGATGTTTTCCTGCAGCTTTCCAAGTAGTCGCTTGATGCATGCTGCAGTCGTGGTTAGTATTGTTATACCATTTATGTACGTCCTAATAGGGGGAAGACGAAGTCCATCACTTGTTCTTTCACTGCCTACCACTCATCTTGGAGCCCTGATTCTGACCTCATGGCCATTGTGAAGGCCAGGGAAGATAGAGTGCATCTTGCCATAATGCCTACTTCCAGTCTCTGCCATGTTGTGGTAAAATCTGCTGTTGTGAATCACCACTGCAGATCTTGAAAATACAACTTCACCAGTGTTGTGATGGGCTCTGAAGTCAAATTCGGAATTGAGCCGAATACATTGATAAGGTCTGGGAAGATCACATAGAGATTTCTTTTGACCTTCCTAGCTGCTTGAATCTGGTGACATTTCATGCTTGTATGTTCCAAAACCCAGAGACCCTGGAATTCCTACTTTCCTACAGATATATCAATGTACTTCTTTCTCTCCAGGTTGCTGGCCAGCCTCTGTGCCACTACAGTGACCATTTTCCCCTCGACTTTCAGGAGGCAGATTGGTCGAAACTGACTGATGCTTTCTGCATCCCTTTCTTTTGGAATCTGGACACTGCCAGCCCATCAGCACGCTTCGGGTATCATTCGCCTCTGGCATACTACCTCATGAGCCTCCAGAGAAACCACAAGATAAGTCCATTCTTATAAGCCTCTATGGTACTCCATTAATAAATAATAAAGATAATACCTACCCTGGGAACTCTGTACGCCTCCCTCCCAAGGGCAGTGGGATGTTGACTTCACGAAGGCCATTGACAAGGTCCCTGGTGGCAGGCTAGTCTGGAAGGTTACATTGCATGGGATGCAGGGGGAAATAACGCATTGGTAGGAATCAGAGAGTGATGATTGAGGGAGGGTGGTTTCTCAGATATTGAGACCTTCATTACTTGTAATTGATATCAATGATTTGTATGTAAATGAAAATTGGTTGGTAAGTTTGCAGATGACACTTTAACAGATGATGTAGGCAGTGTAGAAGGTTACAAAAATTACAAGGGGAATTCATGATCTGTTGAGTATGTGAGCTGGGGATTGGCAAATGGCTTTCAATCAAGATAAATATGAGGTAATAAATTTCAGGAGATCAAACCAAGGCAGGATGTATACAGTGAATGGTTGGTTGGACCCTGGGGTGTGTTCCGGTACAGACAGACCAAGGAGTACAAGTGCATAGTTCACACCACAGGTAGACAGGGTGTTGAAGAAGGTGTTTAACACACTGGCCTTCATCAGTCAGGCCACTGAGTATAAGAGTTGTGAGTTATATTGCAGTTATAAATGATGTTGACAATGCTGCTGTTGGAGTACTGCATATAGTTTTGGTCACCCTGAAGTAGAAAGATGTTATTAAACTATAATGAATGCAGATAAAGATTTACCAGGTTGCTCATGGACCTGTGGGCTCAAGTTACAAGGAGAGGTTGTGAAGACTCGGACTTTATTCACTGGGAGTAAGGAATGACTTGACAGAGAATACAAGGTGATGAGGGACATAGAAAGAGTGAAAGCACATAGTCCTTCTCCCAGGGGTGATCTGCTAAAGACAAAGGGGCGTAGGTTTAAGATCAAAAGTACGTTGTTTAAAAGGGAAAAGAGGAGCAGCTTCTTTGGACAGAGAGCAGTATTTATTGGGAATGAGGTGCCAAAAAGTATATTGGGAATGTTTAAAAGCCATTAGGTAAGTACATGGACAGGAGAGGTTTAGATGTCTTTGGGCCCCAACATAGCGGATGGGCCTAGCTTGTTGGGCATGGATGAATGGGACCTAAGGATTTGCTTCCATGCTGTATGACTCTGTAACACCTTCTCTCTATCAGCTTCTACCCCATCCAAAACCTCAGTCTCTCCTTTCTCTTCAGCCGCTTCTTCAACCTAGTGACCCTTTCTGTAGGCTTTGAGAAAGGTGCCACCATGAGGCTGCTAAACAAGATAACACCTATCCATGATGTTAGAGGAAAAGCACTAGCACGAATAGAGCATTGGCTGACTAGCAGGAGGGAAAGAGTGTGAATGACGAGGGCCTTTTCTGGTTCGCTGCAGGTGAATTGTGGCGTTCCGCAGTTGTCTGTATTGGGACCACTTCTTTTTACATTAAATGTTTGTGATTTAGATATGGAATCGATGGCTTTGTGGCCAAGTTTGTGTATGATACAAAACGGGTAGCAGGGCAGGTACTGTTGCAAAAGCAGGGAGGCTGCAGAAGGACTTAGATATGGTGAATGGGCAAAGAAGCGGCAGATGGAATATAGTATAGCAAAGTGTAAAGTCATGCACTTTGGCAGAAGGAATAAAGCCATAGACAATTTTCTAAACAGCAAACAAATTCAGAAATTGGAGATGCAAAGGGGCTTGGGAGTACTTGTGCAGGATTCTCTAAAGGTTAGCTTGGAGGTTCGGTCAGTAGTAACGAGAGAAGCAAGGAGGTATAGTTAAGGCTTTATAAGGCATTTGGTCAGGCTGCGTGGGAGTATTGTGAGCAATTTTGGACTCCTCATCTAAGAAAGGATGTGCTGGTATTGGAAAGGGTCCAGTGGAGGTTAACAAGAATGATCCTGGAAAAACAGGATTAATGTTTGATGGCTCTGGGCCAGTACTTGTTGGAATTTAGAAGAAGGAGTGGGGGTGGGTGGATCTCATTGAAACCTATTGAATATTGAAAGGCCAGGGTCGAGTTGACATGGACAGGATGTTTTCTATAGTGGGGAAGTCTGGTATCGGAGGGCACAGCCTTGGAATAGAGGGATGCCCATTTAGAGCAGAGGAGAGGAGGAATTGCTTTTGCCAGAGGGTGGTGGATCTGTGGAATTTGTTGCTGGAAAAGATGTGGAGGCCATGTCATGGGGTACTTTTAATCATAGAGAAGTACAGTAAAGAAACAGTCCCTTTGGCCCATCTAGTCTATGCTGACTCATTTAAACTGCCTACTCCCATCGACCCGCACCGGGACCATAGCCCTCCATACCCCTATCATCCATGCATCTATACAAACTTAAGTGGATGTTGATAGATTCTTGATTAGTAAGGCATCAAAAGCTACAGGGAGGAGAAAGGAGAATGGGATTGACAGGGATAATAAATCAGCCATGATGGAGTGGTGGTAGCAGACTTGATGATTCAAATGGCGTAATTCTGCTCCCATGTCTTATGGAGACAACCTTCCTATTAAAAATCTAAGCTGAGCCCTCTGTTGCTCTTGTCTGGTCTCCTCCCCAACTTTTTTCGGCCTCTTCCTACTCACGTGCCCATAGTGTTTTTGGATTTCCGTTCCTGTTAGGAGTCAGCCTTCCTCATGTCCTGCCTTTACTCCTCTCAGTTCCTCCTTTCACTTCCCCCCTCACCCTTGTGCCATCGGCCCACTGTCCATCTCTCCAGCTCTGTTCCACAGCCCGTTTCCTCTTTGTCCAAGGGTCTAGTTTCTCTTCCCTTCACCCTCACCTGTACTCCATCTGAAGCACCCACTTCCCCACCACAGTAAAGGCCTCCTGTTCCTCATCCACATTATCCCCTCACCTAAATTTGATTCCAGTCCACTGAGGGGAAAAACAAAACTATTCTCATAAGCAAGAGGTCACTTGGCTCTTCAAGGCTGCCCCACCACCCCACATGATCACCGCTGACACGCACAAAATTCTGGAGGAGTTCAGCTGGGCCTTCATCAGCACTTACCTGAGGAAAGATGTGCTGGCACTTGAGAGGGTCAAAAGCAGGGTCATGAGAATGGTTCCAGGAATTAAGGGTTTAACATATGGGGAGCATTTCAGGGCTCTGTGGCTGTACTCACTGAAGCTCAGAAGAATGAAGGGGGATTTCATTGAAACCTATCGAATATTGAAAGGCCAAAGAGGGTAAGTGGAGACAATGTTTCCTTTAGTGGGTGAGTCTAGAATCAAAGGGCACAGCCTCAGAATAGAGGGGTGCTCCTTTAGGACAGAGAAGAGGAGGAATTGCTTCACCCAGAGGGTGGCAAATCTGTGGGGTTCATTGCCACTGGGAGCTGTGGAGGCCAAGACATTGAATAAAGTGGAGGGGTGATCATTTCTTGATTGGTAAGGGCTTCAAATGTTACCAGGAGAAGGCAGGGGAGTAAGATTGAGATGGATAATTAATAACCATGATGGAATGGTGGAGCAGACTTGATGGGCTGAATGGCCTAATTCTGCTTCTACGCCTTATGTTCTTGTTACCTGACTCAATTTGAAACGTCGACTGTTTATACGTTTCCACAGACACTACCTGGCCTGCTGAGTTACTCCTCCTGCATTTTGTGTGTTTTGCTCTGGATTTCCAGCATCTGCAGAATCTGCTGAGCTTGTGTTCTTCCCCAGCCTTGCCTCCCCTCCCCTGAGCCAATTTCCCACTGCCCTCAATTCCCAAATCTTTCAAACTTCCACTCACAACCCCCACCGGTGATCCACAGGTATAAAGTACCTCTGGCCCATCTAGACCATGCCAAACTCTTATTCTGCTTGGACCTGGGGTCCATGGACTCCTTGCTTAATCGTATTGGTTCACGGCATAAAACTGTTGGATACCCCTCATCTAGTCCCATCAATCTGCATAGGGACCATTGCCCTTCACACCCCTCTCGTACTTATTCAAACATAAATGTTGCAGTTAATCCCTTATTCACCACTTTTGATGGCAGTTTGTTCCATAATCTCATAACTCTGAGTGAAGCGTTCCCTATAATAATTTCACCCTTAACCTATAAACTCTAGTTTTAGAAACAAAAGAAAATCTGCAGATGCTGGAAATCTGAGCAACACACACAAAATGCTGGAGGAACTCAGCAGGCCAGGCAGGACCTGCGGAAAAAAGTACAGCCGACGTTTTGGGCCAAAACCCTTCAGCAGGACTGGAGAAAAAATGCTGAGGAGTAGCTTTGAACTCTAGTTTTAGTCCCACCCAACCTCAGTGGAAAAAGTCTGCTATATTTACCTTATCCATACCCCTCATAGATTTGTATACTTCTAGTAAATCTCCCCTCATTCTCCTACGCTCCCAGGAAAAAGTCCTAACCTATTCAACCTTTCCTATAACTCAGGTTTTCAAGACCTGGCAACATCCTTGTAAATTTTCTGTGCACTCTTTCAAACTTATTGAGATCTTTCCTCTAGGTATGTGACCAGAACTGTACACAATTAGACCTCACCAATATCTTACAGACTTCAACAGATTCCCCTGAAATTGGCATCTCCACTCCTTCTGCACCCAAACACCTTATGTCTGGGATGTTTAGACCAGATCGCTGCTTTTATTTGAGCTATTGACACCAGCACTCTCTCCCTGCAGCAGATCTGTGAACCTCGTCCATCTCCCGGGTAGTGTCTGTCCCTGACTCCTTTACTCAGTCCTTTAATTCATGAAGGCCAATGTGCTAAAAGCTCTCTTTAGGACCCTATTTTAATGAATTATCAGGGAAATGATATGCATTCACTCCAGCTCTCTGCCTCTCATGATTTTATACACCTCTGCAATCTCCTATGCTCTAGGGAATGAAATCATAGCCTATCCAACCTTTCCTTATAACTCAATCTCTTTAGTCCTGGCAACATCCTTGTAAATTTTTTTTTTCCACATTCTTTCCAGTTTATTAAGACCCATCTCACATTTATTCCCCCTCTCTCCTTGTCTGGCCCCACGTATCGCCTGCCAGTGGGAGTCTGGCCAAAAACTACCTGACAGGTACTGGGGACTTGTCCAGTGCAGCAGGGTGCAACAGGCACCAGGGCTCTGTTTCCAACCCCCCCCCCCCACAGCGTCTCAGACCCTCAGGCCAACCGGGGGCAGGGGAGGGGTGGTAGTCCAAAGGTGTTCCCGGTCGCATACACCCACGGGGGGGGGGGGGGGGGAGGAGAAGCATTACCTCCACCACACTCCGACCTGGTTTCACCTGCTTCATATCCCTCAACCCTCCTCAGTCCATCAGTCACCTCTGAATCCTAGTTCTCCACTCCCTTGACTGGCCATCTCCCCTCTCCGTCACACCCACCCAAAACCTTGTCAATTCTTCCCTCCGTCCTCACAGACGCTGCTCGACCCGCTGAGTTCCGTGAACCAGCACTACACTTCTCCGTATCTGCTACATTTTGTTTTGCGTTGTTACTGTTTACCTCTTTAAACCTCAATACACCGTGTAATTATCAGTTGTGCATGAAAAAAATTCATTATTTCCGTATGTGACGATAATATATCAATTTCAATGCCCCTATTACACAACCCCCCCCTAGACTCCCGTGATCTCGATGATGCCTGACCCACTAATTATTTCTAAAATTTTATGCCAGATTCTCCTTAATTCGGCGTCTCCGCTTCTCCTGCACCCCCACCCACCCCAGTTTCCGGACACCTTGCGTCTTGGACGTTTCGAAAAGTTCCCCGCTTTTCGTTCGGGACCACCGACACCACCGCACTCTCTGCGGCGGACCCGCGTATTTCGATAATCTTCCCTGTGGCGTCTCCTTCCGCATCCCTCGTTACGACTGCACCCATCTCCCGATTCACAGAGCCAACGAGAACCCTCATTCGCACCACCCCCCACTCTCCGCGGCGCTCCCTCACCATACGATCCCTTCCCTCGCCGCTATCCGCCTCCCCGCGACCCTCCTTCATCGTAGGCCGCGACTTCCTCAGCTTTCACCTCTCCCGAAGGTGAGGCGCATTCCCTAACTGCTCCCCCCCCCCCCACACACACTCACCTCTTCGCGGCGCTCCCTCACAGATAAACCCCTCGCCTTCACCGCGACACTCCGTCCCCGACAACCCCCTCCCTCACCTTGATGCTACCTCGCACAGTGTAGTAGGAGTCAGGCGCCGAACCCACAGCCCCCACCCCTGTCTCACCTTGTGTACGGGACCTGCTGGGGGTCGGGCTGAGACGGAGCAAAACCCAGCGTTCGGACTTCCTCGCTGAACAAGACGAACTTTCAGAACTTGTCGGATAGCTTCGGCGAGACTCTCACAACCAGTGCGAAGCTCCGCTGACGACCGAGTCACTGCCTCTTGCCCGCCCCCTCCCTCCTTTTGGACTCTTCCCATCACTCTTTCTCCTCTACTCCCGCCCGCCCCCTCCCTTCCCTTCAGGGACCGACTGAGAACCGACCCCACGCTGCGCAGGGGTCGCGAAGCCGAAGCGTAACTATTTGAAGTTTGGTGATAACAGCGCAGACGTGTCCCCGAGGGCTGGGAACCTGTTTCAGGATCGGGGATCGGTCCGTGCTCAGGTCGCGGCGAGCTGCCCAGGCTTTTAACCGAGAGTCTCCAGTTATTAACGTGAACAAGAGCGCCAGGGAAAGCGCGGAGACACCCCGCGGCCGAATGGCCACGGGATTCCACAAAGTGGCGTGTGTGCATTAAAAACGGTTTTTTTTACAAAAAAGCTGGAGACTGAGTGTGTTATGTTTTACATACATATATAACATTTTAATTTTAAATTAGAGATTTGTAGTTGCAGGACTTCGGATGAGTCAGCAGGAGAGCGAGCTACTTAAGTATAATCTGTCTGAGTGTGGTTTCACTGCTTGTCTGCAGACCCACCCCCACCCGCTGACTAGGCAGGATGAGCTGGGCCCCCGGACATCAGACTCTGAGTGAGTCACATTATCCTCCCCCCGCGGCAAGCCGCTGAGAACCCACCTGGTCTCACCGAGATCACTGTTTGTGACTTTCCCGGTAGCCGCACTACTACCCTGTGCGTCCGCCCTCGCTCTGCACCGAGTGCCCGGAGGTTAGGAGGGTGGGAGCTCTCATGCTGACGTCCCCACCCTTACGCCCCTTCCCGTCTCTGTGTAACCTCCTACACCGTCCCGCCCCCCTCGCTGGGAGGACCTCTACACCCCTCCCCGTCTCTGTAATCCCTCCAACCATAATAACTGCACTCAGTGGACACTTTATTGGATACACCTGCACAGCCGCTCGTTAATGCAAATATTTAACCAGCTATTCATGTGGCAGGAATTTAATACATAAAAGCATGTAAACGTGGTCGAGGTTCAGAACAAACATCAGATGTGATCTTAGCGACCTTAGCTAAGGAGTGATTGTCGGTGCCAGACGGGATGGTTTGAGTATCTCAGAAACTGCTCATTTCCTGGGACTTCCGCGCACATAACTCTCTCTAGAGTTACAGAGAATGGCGCGAAAAACAAAAAGAGAGAGAAAAAAAATCCAGTGCGCTGCAGCTCTGTGGGTGAAAACGCCTTGTTAATGAGAGGTCAGAGAAGAATGGACAAGCTGAAAGGAAGGTGACAAATAGCTCAAATAATTACGCGATACATAGCCGGGAGGTGGTAATAGGGACAAGCTCCCACTACCAATTAAATGCACCTAATGGTTTGCGTCTCAAATAGCCCCTGAAAACCAAACACAAGGAAATCTGCAGATGCTGGAATTTCAAGTACACACGCACAAAAAAAAATGCCGGTGAACGCAGCAGGCCAGGCAGCATCTCTAGGAAGAGGTACAGTCGACGTTTCGGGCCGAGACCCTTCGTCAGGACTAACTGAAAGAAGAGATAGCAAGCGATTTGAAAGTGTGGGGGGGGGATGGAGCCAAGAGCTGGACAGGTGATTGACAAAAGGGATATGAGAGGATCATGGGACGGGAGGCCCGGGGAGAAAGAAAGGGGGAGGGGGAAGCCCAGAGGGTGGGCAAGGGGTATAGTGAGAGGGACAGAGGGAGAAAAAGGAGAAAGATATATATAATAAATAACGGATGGGGTACGAGGGGGAGGTGGGGCATTAAGGGAAGTTAGAGAAGTCAATGTTCATGCCATCAAGTTGGAGGCTACCCAGACGAAATATGAGGTGTTGTTCCTCCATCTTCACAGGCCGTGGACAGACATATCAGAATAAGAATGGGACGGAATCAAAATGTGTGGCCACTGGGAGATCCTGCTTTCTCTGGCGGACAGTGCGTAGGTGTTCAGCGAAGTGGTCTCCCAGTCTGCGTCGGGTCTCACCAATATATAGAAGGCCGCATCGGCAGCACCGGTCGCCTCACCTGGAAGGACTGTCTGGGGCCCTGAATGGTGGTAAGGGAGGAAGTGTAAGGGCATGTGTAGCACTTGTTCCGCTTACAAGGATAAGAGCCTTGAGGGAGATCGTGGGAAGGGATGGGGGGGGCGCGGTAACGAATGGACAAGGGAGCCGCGTAGGGAGCGATCCCTGTAGAAAGCAGAGAGAGGGGGAAGATGTGCTTAGTGGTGGGATCCTGTTGGAGGTGGCGGGAGTTACGAGAATTATATGTTGGACCCGGAGGCTGGCGGGTTGGTAGGTGAGGACAAGGGGAACCCCATTCCTAGTGGGGTGGCGGGAGGATGGGATGACAGCAGATATGCGTGAAAACCAAGTCCAGCTCCTGGCCTGCACATGTGGCTTAGCTACTAAACCCGGCGAAACCGTTTATGCTGACAGGAGAAGGGGCGAAGGCAGGTTACTGGCACCTTAAAACCAGTCGCTTCGGGCAGATAGGGCTCGTCAGCCGTGATTGGCAGCTCACCTAGGAGAGGAAAACTCTGATCTCGATCCTCCGCTGCCTTGCGGCTATACTCGCTCAGGGGTAAACCCCGAGGGCTCTAAAGCAGTCCTCCATTGAGTTCAAAGCTGACTGGCAACTCCTGCGACGCTGCCGGTACCAAACTGTATCGGCCTCCGCCATTCCTTTGGGTTCATCAGGTGTGTGGGGAGGGGGAGCATGCTACAGCCCAGGCTTGCGCATCTCGACAGCTAGGACCGACAGAGGCCCTCACCTCACCTCAGTGATGTGCAGAAAAACATCTCCGAACGTGCAGCACGTCAAACCATGAAGCGGATGGGCTACAGCAGCTGGCCACAAACATGGTCTCAGTGGCGACTTTATTAGGTACAGAGAGTAATCCCTCTCTGCCCTTTAACTCCAGTCTCAGTCATCCGATTTCCGCTGCTCCTCGCTGGTAGTTCCCAAGTTCTGGAATTTCCTTCCCTAAGCCTTTGAGCCTCTCTCCATTTCTCTGCGGGAACCTGCTGGCGGGGAGAGTGGCCGATCGCACCCGCTCTTCTATTCCCGTGTTACCGCTGCGGTTGTTCAGCCCTCCTCCTTCCACCAGCCCCTCATCCTCACCCTCGCTCACACCTCTCATCCCACCTTCCCCAACCAGTGGCAAATACACCTTCCAACCCAAATCTGTTAATCATTAATTTTAACCGATGCGTAGGTGAACTGGGAGACCCTGTTGTAACGGCAACTACTCAGCTTCAGTTGTAAATCTGCCTCTCGCCCCTCCCTCCCCACTTTCCCCCACCTCCTCTCACTCGTGTTTAACATTATCCCTCCTCTCCTAAATCCAAACTCACTCCTCCCTTTGCCAACTCAAGATAACCCCGTCTCCATCCACGCGCAACCCCGCCGGCATCCCCGAGGAGAAACGACGCGGGAAGTTCGTGCTGTAGCTGGGAGTCTTTAGGGACCTCTGGTCTTTGGTAATCCGGGCGCAGCTTTTGAGTAAGGGTGGGAGCGCCCCATTAAAGATACTGGTGGCGGTGGGGAGAGGGAGGTTGTGGCGGCGAGGTGAGACTGAATATTTACAGTGCTGTCTTTAGCCGCGCGAAAACACGTTGCTGGTACAGGGCGAGCCGAGTGCCGGCGCTCCTAGCTGCTCACAGCGGAAACCGCATTCCACTCCGGTCTAGACCGCACCAGGACCAGATTCCGTGCCGCACGCCCTGAGAGGCGAGACAGCAGGGCGGAACTCAACTCCGAGGTCTACATTACAGGGGAAGATCGCACACAGCGCAAGGAGCGACGGAGGTGGAGGAGGCGAGGGGAATCCGGACGACATGAAGAGACTTGGCAAGATATTTAGGGATCAGAAAAACACTATCTCATTGTAACCTCCCCTCACCCCTCCCTCCATATCGCCCTACTGTATCTCTCAACTTTCCCTTTGTACCGCCCCTCAATACCCCTCACTCTTCCCTCTGTAACTTCCTCAATACCCCTCATCCCTCCCTCTAAAACCTCCCCTCCATACCCCTCACCCCTCCCTGTGTAACCTCCCCTCAATACCCCTCACCTCCTTCCTCTGTACCCTATCCTCTATATCCTCACTCATCCTTTTGTAAACTCCCCTCTATACACCTCACTCATTCTTCTGTAACCTCCCCTCCATACCCCCTCTCGTCCTTCTGTAACCTCCCCTCCATACCTCCCACTCGTCCTTCTGTAACCTCTCCTCCATACCTCCCACTCGTCCTTCTGTAACCTCCCCTCCATACCTCCCACTCGTCTTTCTGTAACCCCCCCTCCATACCTCCCACTCGTCCTTCTGTAACCTCCCCTCCATACCCCCTCTCGTCCTTCTGTAACCTCCCCTCCATACCTCCCACTCGTCTTTCTGTAACCCCCCCTCCATACCTCCCACTCGTCCTTCTGTAACCTCCCCTCCATACCTCCTCTCGTCCTTCTGTAACCTCCCCTCCATACCTCCCTCTCGTCCTTCTGTAACCTCCCCTCCATACCCCTCTCGTCCTTCTGTAACCTCCCCTCCATACCTCCCACTCGTCCTTCTGTAACCTCCCCTCCATACCTCCCACTCGTCCTTCTGTAACCTCCCCTCCATACCTCCTACTCATCCTTCTGTAACCTCCCCTCCATACCTCCCACTCATCCTTCTGTAACCTTCCCTCCATATCCCCCTCTTGTCCTTCTGTAACCTCCCCTCCATACCCCCTCTCGTCCTTCTGTAACCTCCCCTCCATACCCCCTCTCGTCCTTCTGTAACCTCCCCTCCATACCCCCTCTCGTCCTTCTGTAACCTCCCCTCCATACCCCCTCTTGTCCTTCTGTGACCTCCCCTCCATATCCCCCACTCGTCCTTCTGTAACCTCCCCTCCATATCCCCCACTCGTTCTTCTGTAACCTCCTGTCTACACCCCTCACTCGTCCTTCTGTAACCTCCCCTCTATACCCCTCACTCGTCTTTCTGTAACCTCCCCTCTATACCCTCACTCATCCTTCTGTAACCTCCCCTCCATACCTCCCACTCATCCTTCTGTAACCTCCCCTCCATACCTCGCACTCGTCCTTCTGTAACCTCCCCTCTATACCCCTTCTTGTCCTTTTGTAACCTCTCCTCTATACCCCTCACTTGTCCTTCTGTAACCTCCCCTCTATACCCCTCACTCGTCCTTCTGTAACCTCCCCTCTATACCCCTCACTCGTCCTTCTGTAACCTCCCCTCTATACCCCTCACTCGTCCTTCTGTAACCTCCCCTCTATACCCCTCACTCGTCCTTCTGTAACCTCCCCTCCATACCTCCCACTTGTCCTTCTGTAACCTCCCCTCTATACCCGTCACTCATCCTTCTGTAACCTCCCCTCTATACCCCTTCTCATCCTTCTGTAACCTCCCCTCTATACCCCTCACTCATCCTTCTGTAACCTCCCCTCTATACCCCTCACTCGTCCTTCTGTAACCTCCCCTCTATACCCCTCACTCGTCCTTCTGTAACCTCCCCTCTATACTCCTAATCCATCCCTTAGTAACCCCCACCGCTATACCCTTCACCCTACCTCAGTAACCCCCTCCTCACCCCTCCCACTGTAACCTCCCCTGCATACCACTCACCTCTCTCTCTGTAACCTCCCCTCCATGCCCCTCACCCCTCCCTCTGTATCCTTCCCTCTATATCCCTCACCCGTCCCACTGTAACCTCCCTCTATACCTCTCACCCCCTCTATCTGTAACCTCCCCTCCATACCCCTCACCCCTCCCTCTAAGCTTCCCTCTATTCCCCTCTGTATCTCTATTCAGAGACAGGAGTCAGAGAGGGATGAGTATGTCTACACAGTGCAATGAGAATTTGCAAGTGGAAATGTGCTGGGGTGGTGAACAGATGGTGGAGTGAGTGGGGTGGTTTACTGCGGGCTTTGGGGTAAAAGAGTCTCTGGTCATGCTGGGTATGAATGTGGGAACTGGTGTGGACAATGAGGGAGGTGTCCACTGCCCCAGCAGGGTGTAGAGCAGACAGAGAAACTGTAACCAGTGTGGCTATGCCTTTCATGACGTCAGATACTGGCAGGACATCAACAGTAACTTGTCAGGCACCATGGAATGCTGCTGAACAGGAGAATGTAGATATTCAAGTCCAGAGTTCCACTGGTAACACTGCCAGACAGGGTGGTGAGGAAGGCATTTGGCATGCTTGCCTTCATTGCTCAGAACATGAAGTTTGGGACGTTATGTTGCAACTCTAAACCGGTTAGACTACATTTGGAGTACCGCATACATCTCTGGTCACCAAACGGCAGGAGGGGATGTGGTTGTTCTGGTGAGAGTGCAGAGGATACTCACCAGAACGTTATGTGGATTGGAAGGCTTTAGTTATGGGGAGATGTTGGTCAGGCTGGGCTCATCCCTGGGGTGAAGCAGGATGAGGGGTAACCTGATACAGGTGTACATACCGGTGACCTGATACCTGTGTATGTAATTATCAGATAAATGTAGATGGGTTGATAGTTAGAATCTTTTCCCCATGGTCAAGATAACAAGGGGGGTGGGTTTAAGGTGAGAGGGAGAAAAAGTGGATAAGAGGGGTACACAGAGGATGGGTGATATCTGGAATTTGCTACCAGAGGAGATGGTGTAGATACAGTTGCTGCATTTAAGAAGCAGACAATTGAACAGGAAAATCATAAACACTAGATTCTGCAGATGCAGGAAATCCAGAACAACACACACACAATGCTGAAGGAATTCAGCAAATCAGGCAGCATCTATGCTGGGAATGAAAGTGTTAACATATGAGGAACATTTGGCAACTTTGGGTCTGTACTCACTGGAAGTTAGAAGAATGCATGCGGATCTCATTGAAACCTACCGAACGTTGAAAGCATTAGATAGGGAAGATGTGATGAGGATGTTTCCTGTGGTGGGGGTATCCAGGAATAGAGGGCACAGCCTCAAGATTGAAGGGCGACCTTTTAGAACAGAGGTAAGGAGGAGCCTGAGAGTAGTGGATCTGTGGAATTCTCTGCCACAAACTGCAGTGGAGGCCAAGTCCATGGGTATATTCAAGTTGATCATTGCCTGATCGGTCAGGGCATCAAAGGATATGGTGAGAAGGCAAGAGTATGCAGTTGAGTAGGATCCAGGATTAGCCATGATGGAATGGCAGAGCAGACTCGATGGGCTGAATGGCCTAATTCTGCTCCTGTAATTTGCATTCTTA
Organism: Mobula birostris; assembly: GCF_030028105.1. NCBI lineage: Eukaryota > Metazoa > Chordata > Chondrichthyes > Myliobatiformes > Myliobatidae > Mobula > Mobula birostris. Next base: position 15,910,542 of record NC_092371.1, read on the forward strand.
TGGAGAGGAATAAACAGCCGCTAATCGGGCCAGGGTCCTTCATCAAGAGCGGAAAGTGAGGGGGCAGAAGCCAGAATGAGGAGGTGGGAGGTGAGTGGGTTGGGGGGGGGGAGGGTGATGAAGGAAGAAGCTGGGAAGAGGTAGGTGAAAAAGGTAAAGGGCTGCTGAAGGAGAGACCTGAAAGGAGAGGAGAGTGGAGCATGAGAGAAAGGGAGGGAGGAGAGGCACCTGAGGGAGGTGAGGAGAAGAGCAGGCATGAGAGGGGAACCAGAATTTGGAATGGAAAAAGTCAATGGGGAGGAGGGAGAAGTTAGAGAAATCGATGTTCATACCATAAGATTGGAACCCACCCAGGCAGAATATGAGGTGTTGCTGCTCCAGTCTGAGTTGTCTCATCATGGAAATAGATGGGGTCATGGAGTGACATGTCAGAATGAGGTGGAATTAAAATGAGAAGCCACTGGGAGGTCCTGCCTTTTGCATGGACAGAGCAAAAGTGTTGAACAAATAGGCAAGGCTTAGGGTGCTAATGGGGGAAAAAAGGTGAGAGGAATAGATGGACAAAATGTTCAGCAAGGTGCGTTGGGACGAAGAGCCTGGGTCTGTGCTTTTCCTCTCTGGGTCACAAGGCGGTGGAGCTACGGAGTGGCTGGAGTTTGTGGAGGGAGGAAGCAGAAGTCACACGAGTGCCGGACCTCCAAGGCCGGAGGCCATAACATTGCATCAGAGTACGTGGAGAGTGGTGAAGTTCCTCAGTCAGTGCTGGCCCAGTGGGTTTCATCAGGACCACCATCATTGTAGACCTGGGTCAAGTACAGCCATGTCAGAGAGCCATACAGTGCACAGCCATGTCAGAGAGCCATCATCGTAGACCTGGGTCAAGTGCAGTCATGTCAGACAGCCATACAGCACAGAAACAGACCCTTCAGCCCGACATGCTCATACTGACTGTGCTTCCTACATTTGGCCTATACCTCTCTACCCAGGCACATATCCAGGTGACTTTTATATGATGCTAATGTGGCCACCTGAACCACTGTTTCTGGCAGCTTATTCCAAATATGTACCACCCCTTGTGTGAAGAAGCTGCCCCAATGTCCCTTTTAAACCTCTCAGATCTTAAATTTGTGTGACTTCTACTTCCTCCCTTGACAAGCTCCAGCTGCTCCATAGCTCCACCGCCTTGTGACCCAAAGAGGAGCAGCACAGGTACAGGCTCTTTGTCCCAACAGACCTCACTGAACACTTTGTCCCTCTTTTCCTCTCATTTTTTATCCAAACAGCCCCTCTCTGGGTAAAAGACCGTAAGCTTTCACTCTGTCTGTGCCCCTCATGATCTGAATATTACAATAATCATGGGGGATTTCAATATGCAAGTAGTTTAGGAAAATCAGGTTGGTTCTGGATCCCATGAGAGAGAATTTGGAATGTCCATGAGATGACTTTTCAGAGCAGCTTTTGGTTGAGCCCATGAGGAGAGTGGCTTTTCTGGTTGGGGTGTTGTGTAATGAACCTGATTTGATTAGGGAGCTTAAGATAAAGGAACCCTGAGGATGCAGTGGTCATAATATGATAGAATTCACCCTGCAGTTTGAGAGGGAGAAGATAAAATCAGATGTATCAGTATTACAGTGGCGTAAATAGAACTATAGAGGCATGAGAGAAGAGCTGGCCAACATTGATTGGAAGGGGACACGAGCAGGGATGATGGCAGAGCAGCAATGACTGGAGTTTCTGGGAGCAATTCAGAAGGTGCAGGATAGATACATCCCAAGGACAAAGTATTCTAAGGGGAAGTTGAGGCAACTGGGCTGACAGGGAAGTCAAAGAAAGCCTGACAGCAAAAGAGGGCAAATTATATAGCAAAGTTTAGTAGGCAGTTAGAGGATTGGGAGCATTAAAAAAAACAACGTAAGTTAACTAATCACAAAAAAGAGAAAATCTGCAGATATTGGAAATCCGAGCAACACACACAAAATTCTGGAGGAACTCAGCAGGCCAGGCAGCATCTACGGGAAAAAGTACAGTTGATGTTTCAGGCTGAAACCCTTCGGCAGGACTGGAGAAAAAAAGCCGAGGAGCTTCTAACAATCTGCATTAAGGAGTTGGAGCTGGAACTGGATTACTCTGGATCATTGAGAGGCTGAGGGGGTGATAGATGGAATGAATAGAGAGGTTGGTACACGAGATGCAGGACACAGGGAACTGGGTGACAGTCAAGAAGGGGAAAGGGGTTAAACAGCCATTACCCCTGTGGCCATCCCCCTCAACAACTGTGGGTACTGGGAACGGTGGGAACAACCTAGCAGAGGAAAGTTACAGCAATCAGATCTCTGGCATGGAATCTAACTCTGTCACTCAGAAGGAAAGTGGGTGGGGGAGAAGAGGCAAACTGAGGTATTAGGGGAACAGAAAGGAGGTTCTATGGATGAGAATGAGATTCCTGAATGTTACTTTGCCTCCCTGGTGCCAGGGTCTGGGACATCTCGAATCGAGTCCTCAGTATTCATAAGTGGGAGGGTGAACAGCCAGCGGTTGTTGTCCTTGTAGGTACCAATGACATGGGTAGGAAGACTGATGAGGTTCTGCAAAGGGAGTTCAAGGAGTTAGGTTCTAAGCTAAAAGGCAGAACCTCCAGGGTGTGATCTCAGAATTGCTACCTGTGCCATGTGCTAGTGGGGCCAGAAATAGGAAGATTATACAGTTTAACACGTGGCTGAGGAGTTGGTGCAGGACGGTGTGCAGAAGATTTTTGAGTCATTGGGCTTTCTTCCAGGGAAGGTGGGACCTATATAGCAGAGATGGTGTGCACCTAAACTGGAAGGGGATTAGTATCCTAGAAGGAAGGTTTTCTAGTGCTGCACAGTGGGATTTAAGCTAGAGTTGCAGGGGGATGGGAGCCAGAGTGCCAGAATAGTTAGTGGAGAGGTTGTGGAGACGGATGTTGTTATGACCTCAGACAAAGTCAAGAATCAAAAAGTTGTCCTGAGCTGCATATACTTCAATGCAAGAATATCGTAGGAAAGACAGACGAGCTCAGGGCATTGATCAATACCTGGAATTATGATATTGTAGCTATTAGAGAGACTTGGTTACAGGAAGGGGTGGACTGGGAGCCCAGGATTCCAGGGTTCCATCGTTTTAGACGAGACAGAGTGGCAGGGACTAAAGGAGGAGAGGTTGGCATTGCCAGGCAGGGAAAATGTCATGGCAGTGCTCAGTCAGGACAGACTGGAGAACTCATCTAGTGAGATGTTATGGGTGGAACTGAGAAAAAAGAAGGGTATGATCATGTTGATAGGCTATATTACCAACCACCCAACAGTTCGAAGGAATTAGAGGAACAAAATTGTAGAGAGAACGCAGCCAGTTGCAAGAAACATAAGATTGTTATAGTAGGTGATTATAACTTCCCACAAATTGGGCTGAAAGATGGCAAATGGAGCTTAATGCTGATAAGTGTAAGGTGCTACATTTTGGTAGGACTAATCAAAATAGGACATACATGGTAAATGGTAGGTCATTGAAGAATGCAGTAGAACAGAGGGATCTAGGAATAATGGTGCATAGTTCCCTGAAGGTGGAATCTCATGTGGATAGGGTGGTGAAGAAAACTTTTGGTATGCTGGCCGTTATAATTCAGAGCATTGAGTATAGGTGTTGGGATGTAGTGTTAAAATTATACAAGGCATTGGTAAGGCCAAATTTGGAGTATTGTGTACAGTTGTGGTCACTGAATTATAGGAAAGATGTCAATAAAATAGAGAGAGTACAGAGAAGATTTACTGGAATGTTACCTGGGTTTCATCACCTAAGTTACAGAGAAAGATTGAACAAGTTGGGTCTTTATTCTTTGGAGTGTAGAAGGTTGAGGGGGGACTTGATAGAGGTATTTAAAATTATGAGGGGGATAGATAGAGTTGACGTGGATAGGCTTTTTCCATTGAGAGTGAAGGAGATTCAAACAAGAGGACATGAGTTGAGAGTTAAAGGGCAAAACTTTAGGGGTAACATGAGGGGGAACTCCTTTGCTCAGAGAGTGGTAGCTGTGTGGAACGAGCTTCCAGCAGAAGTGGCTGAGGCAGGTTCGATGTTGTTGTTTAAATTTAAATTGAACAGCTATATGGACAGGAAAGGAGTGGAGGGTTATGGGCTAAGTGCAGGTCAGTGGGACTAGGTGAGAGTAAGAGTTCGGCATGGACTAGAAGGGCCGAGATGTCCTGTTTCCGTGCTGTAATGGTTATATGGTTACACGATTATTGTACCTGCCTCAACCATTTCCCTCTGCCAGCTCATTCCAAATACTGATCACCCTCTGGGTGAGAAAGTTTTCTCTCAGGTTCCTATTAAATATCTCCCCTCTCACCTTCTATTTCTTGATTTCCGCAACCTAGAGAAAAAGACTACATGCATGCATCCCGTCATAACACCAGAATGCCATCAGGCACAGGAGCAGCATTCGGCCATTTGGCCCATCGCGTCTGCTCTGCCATTCCATCATGGCTGAATTATTTTCCCTCCTCCACTCCCATTCTCCTGCCTTATCCCTGTAACCTTTGCTGCCCTTACTCATCAAGAACCTATCAACCTCCACTTTAAATATATCCAATGGCTTGGTAATCTGTAGTAATGAATTCCACAGTTTTGCCTCCCTTTGGCTAAAGAAATTCCTCCTCATCTCTGTTCTATTTGGACATCTCTGTATTTTGAGGCTGTGCCCTATGGACCTAGACTCTCCCACTATAGAAAACATCCTCCACTCTATTTAGGTCTTCCAACATTTGATGGTTTTCAATGAGGTTCCACCTCATTCTTTTAAACTCCAGTGAGTACAGGCTCAGAGCGATCAAATGCTCCTCACACGTTACCCCTTTAATTCCTGGAAGAATCCCTGCACCTCATGGGTTTATAAGATGATTCCTCATTCTTCTATGATCCAATGAAAGAGTCTCAATCTTTTCGTAATTCAGTCCATTAACTCCCGGCAACATCATCATAACTGTAACACCACATTCTGCATTCTGTTATTGTCTTATGCTTGTACTACCTTGTGTTGGAATGATCTGTATGGATGGCACACAAACAAAGCTTTCCACTGAATCTCGGTACACGTGACAATAGTAATCCAACTACTACACTTGGAGTGTTCCAGTGAGCGTCTTGGCTACTGACACCCCAGCGCTTTACCCCCATCTGCAGAGCCCAGCACACAGATGCAGTCACAGGGAGGAGGTTACCTAGCATCCACGCTAGGACCACCAGAATGAAAAACAGTTACTTTCCAAGGCAGTAAGGTTGAACAACACCTCCACCCACTAACCCATCTCTACACTACTTTATCATTTTCTGTCAGCCACCTTACACACAAACACTCCTGTGTCTAGCATCACTTTATGGACATACAATTAATCTATCTACATCGGATATCTTGTGAATCTATATTTATTGTGTTTGCTGTGTTCTTTGTCTTATCTTGTTTTTTTTTTTCTCTGCTGCATCAGATCCGGAGTAACAATTATTTCATCCTCTTTTACGCTTCCGTACTGGAAATGACATTAAACAATCCTGAATCTTGAATCTTATTTTCTACGGAGATGACGAGGTTTCAGCTGGTCAGCAAACAGTAACAAACTTCTACAGATGTGCTGTTAACAGCATCGTGACTGGTTACATTTCAAGAGGTCCATAAGACAAAAGAGCAGAATTAGGCCATTTGGCCCATCGAGTCTGCTGTGCCATTCCATCATGGCTGATCCGTTCTTTTTAATCTCCTCCTTAAACCCAGTTCCCGGCCTTTTCCCCGTCACCTTTGATGCCATGTCCAATCAAGAACCTATCAATCTCTGCCTTAAATACACCCAGCGACCTCACCTCCACAGCTGCATGTGGCAACAAATTCCACAAATTCACCACCCTTTGGCTAAAGAAATTTCTCTGCACCTGTTTTGAATGGGCGCCCCTCTATCCTGAGGCTGTGCCCTCTTGTCCTAGACTCTCCCACCATGGGAAACATCCTTTCCACATCTCCTCTGTCTCGGCCTTTCAAAATTCGAAAGGTTTCAATGAGATCCCCCCCTCATCCTTCTGAATTCCAGCGAGTACAGACTGAGAGCCATCAAATGTTCCTTGTATGATAACCCTTTCATTCTTGGAATCATCCTTGTGAACCTCCTCTGGACCCTCTCCAATGCCAGCACATCTTTTTGAAGATGAGGGGCCCAAAACATCATCCATAAATTTGTTATATTGCTACTTTAATACTGGTTTTCTGGCTGTCATGCATCTGAGTTGTGCTTTTGTACTGCTGGACATTGCTTGTACTGGCTGGTTACCTTATTTATTTTATTTGTTGTTTTATAGCACTGAGTATGAGAGTTGCAAACTCATTTTCGCTGTATTGGTGCATGACAAATTGCACTATGCAATGACAATAAAGATATTTCATCTCATTTCAAAACTGTTCACAATACTCAAGGTGAGGCCTCACCAGTGCCTTATAAAGCATTACATCCTTGCTCTTGTATTCCAGATCTCTTGAAACGAATACTAACATGACATTTGCCTTCCTCACCACCATCTCAACTTGGAAGTTAACCTTCAGGGTGTTCTGCACAAGGATTCCCAACTCCCTCTGCATCCTAGATTCCTGGATTTTCTCCCCGTTTAGAAAATAGTCTGTGCATTTATTTCTACTACCAAAGTGCATGACCATGCATATTCCAAAGAACAAGGATGTAGCAAGTTGCAGAGAAGGCAGTGGACTTAACCCAATACATCAAGAGGACATCTGTCTCCACCATCAGTAGTATCTACAGGAGGCACTGCCACATAAAGGCAATTTTCATCATCAAAGATCTTCACCATCCTGGCTGTGCCATCTTGTCGAAGCTACCTTTGAGCAAGAGTGCAGAGGCCTGAAGTCCCACACCACCAGGTTCCCTTCAATCATCCAGTTCTTGAACCAGCTAGCACTACCCTAATTGATAACTCAGGATAGTAAAACAGTGATTTCATTTTACATCTTCAGCGGGCTGCAGTCAGTGTTCGAAGCTGTTCGTTGATGACATCACATGAGGTTTACAAAGAGCTAGATGATTTCGGGACTTTTTAGTGGGCTGCAGTCATAACAATCTATAAGGCACATGGCAGGGGCCAATAAAAAGAAGTGAGGTATAAACTGAGTAGCTATTGTGGGTGCAGACAGTTTTAGAGTGGCCAGGCTTTAGATCAATGGCTTTGGGCAAGAACAGGCAAAGGTTCTAAAGAAGTTTCTAGTAAGTTTTTTCCCCTGTTAGTACATAGCTAGTGCACTGACAATGGATCCAGAGTTAGTAGTGTATTCCTCGTGAAGGATGTGGGAACGTTGAGAGACCTCCAATCTCCCTGATAACTGCATCTGCATGAAGTGCATCAAGCTGCAGCTCCTGAAAGATTATTACAAGGAACTGGAGCTGCAGCTCATAGGGGAATTCTTGAAGAGTTAGTTATCTCTAACTTGCAGGAGATGGGTACCTAGATTGCTGTCAGGAGAGAGAAGGGGAATAGGCAGCCAGTGAAGAGCATCTCTGTGGCCATTCTGCTCAATAATAAGTATACTTCTTTGGATACTGTTGGGGGTATGAACTACCAGACAGAAGCCTCAGTGACCTGATCTCTGGCACTTAGTCTATCTCTGTGACTCAGAAGGGAAGTGGGGGTGGGGGGAGGTAATTTGGGGGGGGCAGTTGTGTTAGGGGATCCCATAATTAGAGGAGCAGGCAGCAGATTCTGCAGATGTGAAAAAAGACAGCTGGGTGGTATATTGTTTTCTAGGTGCCAGGATCCGGGTTGCCTTGGTTTGGTGCCAACAACAAAGGCAGAAAAAGGGAGGAGGTGCTGAATAGAGAATATAGGGAGTTAGGGAGAAAGCTGAAATGCAGGTCTTCCAGAGTAGTGATTTCTGGATGGGCTGCCTGTGCCACACGCCAGTGAGGGTGAGAATAGGATGATGTGGCAGATGAATGCGTAGCTGGAGAACCAGTGCAGGGTTTCAGATTTCTGCATCATTGGGATCTCTTCTGAGGAAGGTATGACCTATATAAAAAGGATGTGTTACGTTTGAACTGCAGGGGACGGAGGGTGCATGGTGCAGAATCCTTGCAACCAGGCTTGCGAGTGCTGTTGAATCTCAGTAAATGTGACAATAATGAACCAATTATACCATCTCCTACTGAGTAAGGCTGCCACCTTCTTGGAGTGAATCCTCCCCCTCTCATTTATCCTGTTTTTTATCACTAGACCGTTTCTCTCTGCACTGTCTCAGACAGCACTATAGTGTCTTCACTGTTGTGTGCTCATCGCTGAATTTATTATTGGCACAACTCTGCCGTGGACAGTCTCCGCCCGCCTGCAAAAGGAGACAGGTTGGGCATGGGGCTAGCAACTCCATCCTGTAAACACCCAGTGCTACAGAAATGTCAAAGGCCTCATCTCTGAGAGAGGAAGGATCATCACCTAGAAGATGTATGGAGTCGTGTGGTGAAAGCAGAAGCTACATTCTAACACAAAGGATCACCACCAGACTGGCCCAGGACAGACTACGCTTCTAAAGGGGTGACAGTCTAACTTATTATTGTCATGTGTACCGTTTACTCTGGAGTTTCATTGTATCCATGAATATGTGATAAAAGACTCATCTGCCACCACATCTTCAGAGAGATACAAGAGGGGAGGCAGAAGAAATTTCTCTGGTCTGGTGGGTAGAGGGTTTGGTTACACGGTGACCCAGATTGACAGGGTGGTGAAGAAGGTGTTTGACATGCTGGCCTTTATCGGTCAGGTTACTGAGTTCAGGAGTTGCAATGTCATGTTATGGCTATACGGGATGTTGGGTAAACATACAGAGTGTTATGTGCAGTTCAGGTCAAGAGTACTATAGCACAGAAAGAGGCTCTTTGGCCCATCTATACCTTGTTGAGATATTAATCTGCCAAGTCCCACTGACTGTACCTGGATCATATCCCTCCATACCCCTTCCATTCATTCACTTATCCAAACTTGTATTAAATGTTGAAATCAAACCCACATCCATTACTTCCAATGGCAGCTTGTCCCACACTATCACCACCCTCTGAGTGAAGGAGCTCCCCATCATGTTCGCCTTAAACATTTTGCCTTTCGCCCTCAACCTTTATTTCTAGTCCCACCCAACCCCAGTGGGAAAAAGCCTGCTTGCATTTACTCTATCTATACCTATCATACTTTTTTATACCCTGATCAAATCTCCCCTCATTCTTCTAAATTCTAGGGAATACAGTCCTAACTTATTCAACTTTTCCCTATAACTCAGGTCCGCAAGTCCCAGCAACATCTTTGTAAATTTTCTCTGTACTCTTTCAATCATATTGATAACTTTCCTGAAGTTAGGTGACCAAAACTGCACACAATACACCAAATTAGGCCTTACCAACATCTTATACAATTTCAGCATAACATCCCATCTCCTGTACACAATAGATTGATTTATGAAGGCCAATATACCAAACGTTCTCTCTCCTGGGTCACCCAGCAACAGGAAGGGTGGTATTAAGTTGGAGAGGCTGCTGGTTGTGTGTTGCTGCAGCAACGAATTTACAGTCAACGTCAGTAAGACCAAGGAATTTATTGTGGACTTTAGGAAGTGGAAGTTGAGGGAACACACACACATGAGTTTTCATTGCGGGATTAGAAGTGGAAAGGGAGTTCAGTTTCAAGTTGCTGGGTGTCAACATCTCTGAGGATTTATCCTGCCCAACATATTGATGCAATTACCATATAACCATATAACAATTACAGCACAGAAACAGACCACCTTGGCTCTTCTAGTCCATGCCAAACTCTTACTCTCACCTAGTCCCACCGACCTGCACTCAGCCCATAACCCTCCATACCTTTCCTGTCCATATAGCTATCCAATTTAACTTTAAATGACAACATCAAACCTGCCTCAACCACTTCTGCTGGAAGCTCGTTCCACACAGCTACCATTCTCTGAGTAAAGAAGTTCCCCCTCATGTTACCCCTAAACTTTTGCCCTTTAACTTTCAACTCATGTCCTCTTGTTTGAATCTCCCCCACTCTCAATGGAAAAAGCCTATCCATGTCAACTCTATATATCCCCCTTATAATTTTAAATACCCCTATCAAGTCCCCCCTCAACCTTCTACACTCCAAAGAATAAACGCCCAACTTGTTCAACCTTTCTCTGTAACTTAGGTGACGAAACCCAGGTAACATTCTGGTAAATCTTCTCTGTACTCTCTCTGTTTTGTTGACATCTTTCCTATAATTCGGCGACCAGAACTGTACACAATACCCCAAATTTGGCCTCACCAATGCCTTGTAGAATTTTAACATTACATCCCAACTCCTATACTCAATGCTCTGATTTATAAAGGCCAACATACCAAAAGCTTTCTTCACCACCCTTTCCACATGAGATTCCACTTTCGGGGAACTGTGCACCATTATTCCTTGATCCCTCTGTTCTACTGCATTCTTCAATGCCTTACCATTTACCATGTATGTCCTATTCTGATTAGTCCTACTAAAATGTAGCACCTCACACTTATCAGCATTAAACTCCATCTGCCATCTTTCAGCCCACTCTTCTAACTGACCTAAATCTATCTGCAAGCTTTGAAAACCTACTTCATTATCCACAACTCCACCTATCTTAGTATCATCTGCATACTTACTAATCCAATTTATAACCCCTTCATCCAGATCATTAATGTATATGACAAACAACATTGGACCCAGTACAGATCCCTGAGGCACACCACTATTCACCGGCCTCCAATCTGACACACAGTTATCCACCACTACTCTCTGGCGTCTCCCATCCAACCACTGTTGAATCCATTTTATTACTTCAATATTAATACCTAACGATTGAACCTTCCTAACTAACCTTCTGCGTGGAACCTTGTCAAAGGCCTTACTGAAGTCCATTTAGACAACATCCACTGCTTTACTCTCGTCAACTTTCCTAGTAACCTCTTCAAAAAATTCAATAAGCTTTGTAAAACATGACTTTCCACGCACAAATCCATGTTGACTGTTCCTAATCAGATCCTGACTATCCAGATACTTATATATACCATCTCTAAGAATACTTTCCATCAATTTACCCCCAACTGATGTCAAACTCACAGGCCGATAATTGCTAGGTTTACTCTTAGAACCCTTTTTAAACAATGGAACAACATGAGCAATACGCCAATCCTCTGGCACCATCCCCTTTTCTAATGACATTTGAAATATTTCTGTCAGAGCCCTGCTATTTCCACACTAACTTCCCTCAAGGTCCTAGGGAATATCCTGTCAGGACCTGGAGACTTATCCACTTTTATATTCCTTAAAAGCGCCAGTACTTGCTCTTCTTTAATCATCATAGTTTCCATAACTTCCCTACCTGTTTCCCTTACCTTACACAATTCAATATCCTTCTCCTTAGTGAATACCAAAGAAAAGAAATTGTTTAAAATCTACCCCATCTCTTTTGGCTCCACACATAGCTGTCCACTCTGATTCTCTAAGGGACAATTTTTATCCCTCTCTATCCTTTTGATATTACTATAACTGTAGAAACACTTTGGATTTATTTTCACCTTACTTACCAAAGCAACCTCATATCTTCTTTCAGCTTTTCTAATTTCTTCCTTAAGATTCTTTTTACATTCTTTATATTCCTCGAGCACCTCATTTACTCCATGCTGCCTATATTTATTGTAGATATCTCTCTTTTTCCGAACCAAGTTTCCAATATCCCTTGAAAACCATGGCTCTCTCAAACTTTTAACCTTTCCTTTCAACCTAACAGGAACATAAAGATTCTGTACCCTCAAAATTTCACCTTTAAATGACCTCCATTTCTCTATTACATCCTTCCCATAAAACAAATTGTCCCAATCCACTCCTTCTAAATCCTTTTGCACCTCCTTAAAGTTAGCCTTTCTCCAATCAAAAATCTCAACCCTGGGTCCAGATCTATCCTCCATAATTATATTGAAACTAATGGCATTGTGATCACTGGACCCGAAGTGCTCCCCAACACAAACCTCTGTCACCTGACCTATCTCATTCCCTAACAGGAGATCCAATACTGCCCCTTTTCTAGTTGGTACCTCTATGCATTGCTGCAAAAAAAACTATCCTGCACACATTTTACAAACTCCAAACCATCCAGCCCTTTTACAGAATGGGCTTCGCAGTCTATGTGTAGAAAATTAAAATCTCCCACAATCACAACCTTGTGCTTACTACAAATATCTGTTATCTCCTTACAAATTTGCTTCTCCAATTCTCGTTCCCCATTTGGTGGTCTACAATATATCCCTGTAAGTGTTACTACACCTTTCCCATTCCTCAATTCCACACAAATAGCCTCCCTAGACAAGCCCTCTAATCTATCTTGCCAGAGCAGCGCTGTAATATTTTCTCTGACAAGCAATGCAACACCTCCCCCTCTTGTCTCTCCAATTCTATCACACCTGAAGCAATGAAATCCAGGAATATTTAGTTGCCAATCACACCCCTCCTGCAACCATTTTTTACTAATAGTTACAACGTCATACTTCCAGGTATCAATCCATGCTCTAAGCTCATCCACCTTTCTTATAATGCTCCTAGCATTAAAATAAATGCATTTAAGAAATTTTCCACCTCTTTCTCTCTGTTTATTACTAACCATGCAAACAACTTTACTATCTCCTTTTTCTTCCTTCTCCCCCACATCTGTTCCTACACTCTGGTTCCCCTCCCCCCTTGTATCTAGTTTAAATCCAGTGGAGCCTCTCCAGCAAACCTACCCGCAAGAATATTTGTCCTCCTCCATTCAGATGTAAGCCGTCCCACCGGAACAGGTCCCACCTTCCCTGGAAAACTGCCCAATTATTTATAAATCTGAAGCCCTCCCTCCTGCACCATGTCTTCAGCCACATGTTGATCTGCGCTATCTTACTATTTCTAAACCCGCCTGCACGTGGCACTGGTAGCAATCTTGAGATTGCTATCCTGGAGGTCCTGTCCTTTAACTCGGCACCTAACTCCCTAAACTCGCCTTTCAGGACTTCCTCACTCTTCCTATCCAAGTCATTGGTCCCTGCATGGACCATGACATCCAGCTGCTCACCCTCCCTCTTGAGAACACTGAAAACTCGATCCGAGATATCACGGACCTTGGCACCAAGGAGGCACAACAGTGATGACATTTCATTAGGAGTTTGAGGACAATTGGTATGTCACCAAAGACACAAATTTCTACAGACATGCTGTGGAGAACATTCTAATTGGTTGCATCACCATCTAGTAGGAGGGCCCACTGCACAGGATCAGAACAGACTGCAGAAAGTTGTAAACTCCATCATGCGCCCTCAGCATCACCATGAACATCTTCAAAAGGAGCTGACTCAAAACAGCAGCATCAATCATTATGGACACCCAATGCCCAGTGTTTGTCCTCCTTTCATTTGTGACGTCTGGGAGGAAGCGCAGGAGCCTGAGGCCACACAGTCAACATTTTAGAAACAGAATCTTCCCCTCCACTATTGGATTTCTGAATGGACAATTAACCCATGAACACTTCCTCAGTATTTTGTTCCTTCTCTTTTTGCACTAATTATTTAATTTACATTTTATATACATATTGTAATGATAGATTTTATTATTAAGTATTGCAATGTACTGCTGCTGTGAAACAACAATTTTCATGACATATGCTGATGATATTAAGCCTGATTTCACATCACATGCTGGTGACAATAAACCTGATTCTGATTCTGAAACGTTTTACCAGGATGTTACCGGGACTGGAGAGAATATGTTACAAGGAAAGACTAGACAGGGTGGGATGGTTTCCCTAGAATGAAGGAGGATGAGGGGTGATCTTGGGGGTAGAGGTTTACAAAATCATGATGGGCTTCAATAATGATCTTTCTCCCATATAGGGGAGTTTGAAACTGGAGAGCATTGGTTTAAGGTGAAAGGGGAAAAATTTAAAGTGAATCTGAGGGGCAACATTTTCACACTGAGGTTGATGGAAATTATAGGCAAGTGTTTTATTTGATTTATTGATCTACAGTGCGAATAGACTCTTCTGGCCATCTGAGCTGTGCCAGCCAGCAAACCCCTGGTGTATCCCTAGTCTACTCACAGTACAATTTACAAAGACCAATTAAGAGTTCAAAGTACATTTATTATTGAAGTATGAATAATTTATACAACCTTGAGATTCATCTCCTTGTTGGCAGCCACAAAGCAAGAAACCCAAAAGAACCCATTAAAAAAAGACCAACAAACACCAATGCACAGAGAGAGAGAGAAAAAACACACACAAATCATGCAAACAATAAAAGCAAGCATGCTAGCAACTGGTATGCTTTCGGACTGTGGGAGGAAACCAAAGCACCCAGAGGAAACACATGCATTCACAGAGGAAGCTCTTGAGGAGTTGCAATTACAATGTTTAAAAGACAATTCTCCCCCACTCTCTGACATGGATAGGAAAGGTTTAGTGGGATATAGGCCAAATGCAGGCAAATGGGACTGGCTCTGATGAGCATCTTGGCAAGCATAGGCCCAGTTGGGCTGAAGGGCCTGTTTCCCTCCTCTGAGGGACCGTAGGTGTTCAGTGAGGCTACGGTGGGGTGCGTTGGAGTCATATGAAGATGCTTGCAGTTGGGAAGATAAAGAACATTCTGGTTGGCAGTCGTTGGGGGGGGGGGGGTGTCCCAAGATGAAAGGAACTGTGATTAGGAACAGGTTCCTCTGCACAGGGGGGAATGGGCTGGGGGTGGAAGGACATGACAGTAGGCCGATCGGCCCCTCAATTCTACCCCGTTCATCAATGTGATCATGACCGCTCTACAACAGGGCTTCAGCTTCACCTCTGGGTCAATTCCCCAGAGTCCTCACTGCATCTGATGTTTCAAATCATTGTCTCCTTCCTCTTTGCATCCCCCACCCCGTGATCCAACTGCTACACCCACCCACACAAGATTGAGAACTCCCACTGTCTGTTTATTTATTTAGAGATACAGTGTGGACAGGCTCTCCCAGCCCAATGAGCCACAACACTCAGCAACCCACGTATTAAACCCGAGCCTAATCAGGGGACAATTTACAATGACCAATTACCCCACCAACTGATACCTGGGCTGCACGGTAGCATAGTTGTTAGCTGAATGCTTTACAGTACCAGCGACCCAGTTTCAAAATTCCTGATGCAACCTGTATGCAGTTTGTACATTTTTCCTTTTACCCATAAGTGTTTTCTTCAGGTGCTTCTGTTTCCTCCCATAGTCCACAGAGGTACCGGTTGGTAGGTTAAATAAATTGTCCTGTGATTAGGCTAGGGGTATACTGGGGGTTGAAGGGCTAGAGGAGCCTATTCTGAACTGTATCTGAATGAATAAACAAATAAAGTTTTGGACTGTGGAAGGGGACTGGAGCACCCAGAGGAAACCCACATACACACAGGAAGAATGTACAAACTCCTTACAGACAGCGCCAGAGTCCAGACGCTGATGCCCGAGTTGTAATAGTATAGTATTGTGCTAACTGCTGGGCTACCGTTTCTAGACACCTCAGTTGTATATGACATCGATGGGCTCAGTTTTGGTCACCCTGTTGCAGACAAGATGACGTTTACCTGAAAAGAGTACACAGGAGATTTGCGAGGATTTGCTGGGAATCGAGGGACTGAGTTATAGAGGGGGGTTCGGGACTTTATTTTCCAGTGGAGTGAGGGGTGACCTTATAAAGGCGGCGCACAGTTTGACCAGTCTTTCCCGGGGTTGGAGAATCAGAACCTAGAGGGCATAGGTTTAGGGTGAGAGGGGAGAAATTTAGTAGGAAACAGAGGGGCAGTTTTAATTGGAATGAGGTGCCAGAGGAAGTGGCTGAGGCAGGTACGTTAACAACATCCAGAAAGTACTTTGGATGCGAAGGGTAGAGGAATGTGGGACGATTGCAGGCGAATAGGGGTAGCTTTGCTGGGAATGCGTAGATCAGATGGGCCGAAAGGCCTGTTTACGAGCTGTATGACGCTAAGACCTCGGTTTGAAACGACTATCACCCTCTTTAATCTCGTAACAGGAGGCACATAGAGAGATTGCGGGTGCTGGAATACACGATAAAGGATCAGCTGAAAGAACTCAGCGAATCTGGCAGCATCTATGAGGGGAAATTGGACAAGACCCTTCATCTGGACACGATGTGTATCCCTGGTAGGGACTGGAGAGTTGTTGGGGGGGGGGGGAGACGGAATGGGAGGGTGTCCAGCTGAAGTATTCACCAGAGAACTGGATCGGGCCGTAGGTAAGAGAGGACGATATCTCTTCCAGTCCATGTAACTCTGGTCCGGGGTTTACATTACTCCGAGCCCGGCGCCTAATGCATTCCCCGTGTGGTGTGTCCGTGTCAGCGCGCACGTAGTGATTGTACCTTCACCCTGAAGAACCACGTTCCCCGGCTGAATAGGGCTTTTCGGCCCGCTGAGTCTGTATCGGCCCTTATGTACTGTATAGTAATCCCACACCAAACCCATTTCATTCTTCCCACGCTCCCGTCATCTCTTCCCCTGGGGGATTGACGGCGGCTGTTTAAATCACGTCGCTGGGATGCGAGAAGAATCCCGATCACTCACCCAGTCGCAGGGAAAACGTGCAAACTCCACACAGGAGCGAACCCGTGTCTGAGCTGGAAGGCAGCGGCCGTTCTTGTCACAAAACTACACGACTGCCTGAAGTTTGAAAAAAATGCTATTCAGGATATTGCACCACCGACCCTTCCCCCCATTGTAAAAGGATCAAATGATTCACAAAACCCTGCTCAGTGAATGGGAACGAATGCAGTGGGATGGAACCAAGGCGATTATTCCACATCGGAGATTGTTCTGTACGAAGCGAAAACAGGAAACAACTGAATGATACAATTGTGTTGCCTCCTGTTCTCCATTAACGTCTTTGTGAAAGAAATACGCGCCGGCTCGTTATGTCAAAAACCTCGTTACAGGGCATAAATGTCAAGAAAATGGATTTACGGCAGCAGCAGACCTAACAAACATAAACTGACACGAACTTGGATTAACATAAATTACGCATAATTTACAGCACAGAATAAACATAACGACATTAGTCGTTACGTTGGAGACCGTAGTAGAGCTGGAATTTTCAGAACGGGACAAGAACCTAATGGCTGTCACCAACGGCTGCCCAGCGCCCCCTAGTGTTGTTCCCCGGGCCCTACAGCCCAACGGCGCACAGCAGGGACAACTTTGCCAATGGATATATGACAGACACAAGAGAGCCTTGCAGGTGCCGGAA
The DNA here is from genome assembly GCF_030028105.1 of Mobula birostris. Taxonomy (NCBI): domain Eukaryota; kingdom Metazoa; phylum Chordata; class Chondrichthyes; order Myliobatiformes; family Myliobatidae; genus Mobula; species Mobula birostris. Next base: position 15,927,887 of record NC_092371.1, read on the forward strand.
ATCTTGAGCAACAGCCAGAAAGTGCTGGAGGAACTCAGCTGGTCAGGCGGAATCTATCACCCATCACCATCCAGACCATCCTCTCTTTTCCCTACGACCATCGGGCAGGAGGCGCAGAGATCCCACACCACTAGGTTTAGGAACACCATTACACCGTTGCGATCAGACTCTTGAACTGGCATGGATACTCCACTCACCACAGCCCTGAATTGATTCCACAACCCACAGACTCACTTGCAATGACTCTTTACAACCCAGGTTCTCAGTATTTTTTAAAAATTTCCACAGTTCGTCTTTTTTTGCACGTTGGTTGTTGACAGACTTCCTGACGTTGCTAATCGTTTTAACTCCCCTTCCCAGCCTGTCTGCCCTCGGCCTTCTCCATGGCCAGAGTGGGGCCAAACACAACAGCACCTCATATTCTGCCCGAGTGGTCGACAGTCTCGAGGAGACAACATCCATCATCAAAGACCTCCACCTTTCAGGCCATGCCATCTTAAACACAAAATACTCTGCAGTTGCTATGCTTTTCTATGGACTTTATTCCCTGGAGCGTATAAGAATGAGGGGAGATTTGATAGAGGTATATAAAATTATGATGGGTATTGATAGAGTGAATGCAAGCAGGCTTTTTCCACTGAGGCAAGGGGAGAAAAAAACCAGAGGACATGAGTTAAGGGTGAGGGGGGAAAAGTTTAAAGGGAACATTAGTGGGGGCTTCTTCACACAGAGAGTGGTGGGAGTATGGAATGAGCTGCCAGACGAGGTGGTAAATGTGGGTTCTTTTTTAACATTTAAGAATAAATTGGACAGATACATGGATGGGAGGTGTATGGAGGGATATGGTCTGTGTGCAGATCAGTGGGACTAGGCAGAAAATGGTTTGGCACAGCCAAGAAGGGCCAAAAGGCCTGTTTCTGTGCTGTAGTTTCTATGGTTTTCTATACTGGGGTCAAAGCAACACGCACAACACGCTGGAGGAACTCAGCAGGTCGGGCAGCATCCGTGGAAAAGAACAGTCAACGTTTCGGGCCGGAACCCTTTGTCAGGACTGAAGAGGGAGGGGGCAGGGGCCCTATAAGGAAGGTAGAGGGAGGGTGGGAAGGCTGGTAGGTACCAGGTGAAAAGCCAGTAAGGGGAAAGATAAAGGGTTGGGGGAGGGGAAGGGCGGGAATAGGCAAGAAAGGTGAAGAAGGAATAGGGGAAAGCGCAATGGGGAGTAGAAGGAGGCAGAACCATGAGGGAGGTGATAGGCAGCTGGGGGAGGGGGCAGAGTGAAACTGGGATGGGGGAAGGGAGCGGGAGGGAATTAACGGAAACTGAAGAATTCAATTTTCATACCAAGGGGCTGGAGACTACCCAGACTGTAAATGAGGTGTTGCTCCTCCAACCTGAGTTTGGCCTCATCATGGCAGTAGAGGAGGCCATGTATGGACATATCCGAGTGGGAATGTGGGAATAGGAATGCCATCTTCTCGCTGCTGCCGTCGGACAGGAGGTACAGAAGCCTGAAGTCCCACATCACCAGCTTCAGGAACAGCTACTTCCCTTCAGCCATTCGGTGCTTGGACCAACCGGCATAGCCACAGTAGTGTACGGTTAGCCACGGAGTGCAAACCCGACGTCTTCTTCCTTGGCAGCTGGCATCCACACTGTTGCATTACTGCCATCTTCAGGATTTGTTGTCCTTCATTGTCCATTCGCTTTAAAGCCGTCTTTCCAGTCCCGTCGCCCTTAAAAAACTAAACAACCATTTCCTCCCCGATCATTCCAATAAACCTTTAACACTGTTCTCTACCAGTCCTATTTTGCGTAATTGTTGTAACATTTGTCGTCTTTCCTGTGCAAATTTCCTGCATGAAATAAGGATATGCTCTACTGTTTCAGTCTCCTGCCATAGATCGCAAAAACCTCTTGGATGCTTATTTATGATGGCCAGAGTGCCATTAAGGTTGCTGTGCCCAATTCTCAGCCTACTTATAATTACTTGCTCCTTCCGCTTTACTCCCCTACTTCTTCCCATACAATCCGACGTCTCTGTAACCAATTCTGTACGTTCCTTCCAGTGATTAGGCTCGGGTTAAACAGGACCAGAAGGCCCTGTTCCGCACTGTATATCTAAATAGATAAATAAAACCTTAATCACTACCTCAGTATAGTAACACGATAGTGACCAGATAGTGCTGAAGCTGTAGAATTCGCCGCCACAGGCGGCTGTGAAGACCAGGTCATTGGGTGTATTTAAGGCAGAGGATGATAGGTTCCTGATAGTTCTGCTTCTTTGTCTTATGATTCTATGAACAATTTGCATCAAAATATATTTATTTTTGTTCTGATTGTGATTTTATTTGTAAAAGCTGTGTATAATTTGTATTTTTTCTTGTGAATACGGTTTATCTGACGTGATGCCGCTGAAAGAAAGTTTTAGATTGCGCCTGTGCACAGGTGTGCAGGTGACAATAAACTCCATTTTGTCTTTAGTTTTGAATAACATTGAATTTTTCAGTGATACTCTCCTCCACATCCCCAAGTCATTTGCTACCTCTAGGTGGACCACCCAGGGACTCTGTTGAACTTTTCCAATCCTCAGTACCCCCCCCCCCTCCCAAATTTGGATCCCTCTGTCAAACCCCCACCTTATCTGGTTCCACTGGTCACCCATCTCACCGCTCCTCCTCACCTCCGACCATCTACGCTCAGTCGTAAAGAAGGGTCTGGCACAGTTTGGTGTCAGATGCAGATATGCACGCATCCACATGTGCATTGAAAAATTTACTTGCAGCAGCATCTCCGGCGTAGATCATCAGATAAAACAAACTATGCATCGACAGTACACAATTTAAAAAGGAACATAAAAACTGCTGAGGGATGGGAACAATGGAAAGCAGTATCACGGGTCCCTGAGCAGAGACAACACACAGAAGTTATATGTAAATTATACAAGACGAGCCATCCGTGTCGTACCAGACAGTCAGCCATTCTTGTCTGGCGCATGGTGTCAGGATTGGTCTCCTTTCGGATTAACCGGGTCACGATATGTTCCTGACACGGCCCTTGTTTTTTTTTACGAGGCTGAGTGGCTAGCTCGACGCTCAACCCGGCACGGATGGAAAGCGTGCTCGGTGGCGGGGTGGCCCGACTTGGATTCGAACTCGAGAGCCTTCGCTCCGAAGTCCGGCGCTGATGCCACTACGCCACCAGCCGGCCACGAGACGAGCCTGAATTGAGGCTTGGCTGGAATGTCCCTTCACCTCCACGAGAACAATTTAACCCACTGCGTTCTTCAGTCTGTGACGTGAGAGGTATGGGACTTTCAGAGAATTACAGGCTCCTTGGCCCTACTCATCCGTGCCAACGAAAATCATTGTGAGGAGAATAAAATCCGATTAATGCAAATATGAGGGGGTTGAAGAAGACACAGAACCGAAGGGTGGTTTCAGTTTCCAACGGTAGCATAAGGTGGACCCATGACTTCACAATCTTCCTTGTCATAGTCCTTGCGCCTTGTTGTCAGCTGCACTGCACTCTCTGTAACTGTGACACTTCATTCAGAATTCACTAGATTCTGGAATGGTTCTGGAGGACCCGAAAACCGCAAATATCACTGCACTCTTCAAGAAGAGGAAGAGGCAGAAGAAAGGAAACTATAGGCCGGTTAGCCCGACCTCAGTGGTTGGGAAGATGTTGAACTGAATTGAATTGAATTGACTTTATTTCTTACATCCTTCACATTCATGAGGAGTAAAAATCTTTACGTCTCCGTCTAAATTTGCAATATGCAATCGTAGTAATTTATAACAACTTATAATAAGTAGGACAATCAATGTAACACAGAAATACACTCAAATCAGCGTGAGTTAATCAGTCTGATGGCCTGTTGGAAGAAGCTGTCCCAGAGTCTGTTGGTCCTGGCTTTTATGCTGCGGTACCCTTTCCCGGATGATAGCAGCTGGAATAGATTGTGGTTGGGGTGACTTGGGTCCCTAATGACCCTTCAGGCCCTGTTTTCACACCTGTCTTTGTAAATGTCCTCAATAATGGAAGTTCACAACTACAGATGCGCTGGGCTGTCCGCACCACTCTCTGCAGAGTCCTGCGACTGAGGGAAGTACAGTTCCCATACCAGGCAGTGATGCAGCCAGTCAGGATGCTCTCATTTGTGCCCCTGTAGAAAGTTCTTAGGATTTGGGGGCCCATACCAAACTTCCTCAACCATCTGAGGTGAAAGAGGCGCTTTTTCACCACACATCTGGTGTGTATAGACCACGAGGTCCTCGGTGATGTGGATGCCAATGGACTTAAAGCTGTTTACCCTCTCAACCCCAGATCTATTGATGTCAATAGGGGTTAGCCTGTCTCCATTCCTCCTGTAATCCACAACCAGCTCCTTTTTTCCGTGACATTGAGGGAGAGGTTGTTTTCTTGACACCACTGTGTCAGAGAGATGACTTCTTCCCTGTAGGGCACCTCGTAATTGTTTGAGATTAGGTCAATCAATGAGATATCATCGGCAAAGTAGTGTTGAAAACGATTGTTAAGGATATAATTTCGGGGTATTTGGAAGCACATGATAAAGTAGGCTAAACTAGTACTGTTTCCTTAAGGAATCTAACAAACTTGCTGGAACTCTTTGAGGAAATAACAGACAGGTCTAGACAAAGGAGAATGTGTGGAGTTTGTATACTTGGATGTCCAGAAGGCCTTTGACAAGTTGCCAAACATGAGGCTGATTAACAAGTTAAGAGCCCATGGTATTACAGGAAAGATATTAGGATGGTTAAAGCAGTGGCTGATTGGCAAAAGGCAAACACTGTAATAGGAATAAAGGGGGCCTTTTCTGGTTGTCTGCCGGTGACTAGTGGTGTTCCGCAGGGGTTGGTATTGGGGCCGCTTCTTTTTGCATTGTATGTCAATGATCTGAATGATTTGCAATTGATGGCTCTATGGCCACATTTGGGGACGAAACGAAGGTATGTGGTGGGCGGGTAGTGTTGAGGAGGCAGGGAGTCTGCAGAAGGTCTTGGACAGATTAGGAGAATGGGCAAAAAAGTGGTAAATGGAATACAGTGGCGGGAAGTTTACGGTCACACACTTCGGTAGAAGGAATCAAAGTAGAGATTGTTTTCTAAATGGGAAGAAAATTCAAACATCCGATGATAAAGGGACTCGGGAGTCCTTGAGTGAGAATCTCTAGAGGCTAATTTGCAGTTCGAGTCGGAGGTGAGGAAGCAAATGCAATGTTAGTACTTATTTCGAGAGGACTAGAATACAAAAGTAAGGACGTAATACCGAGGGTTATAAGACGATATTTAAGCTTCACTTGGAGTACTGTGGGCAGTTTTGGGCCACTTATTTAAAAATGGATGTGCTGACATTGGAGAGGATGAAGAGGAGTTTCATGCAAGTGATTCCGGGAACGAAAGGCTTATTACCTGATGAGCGACTGACGGCTCTGGGCCTTTATTCTCTGTAACTTAGTGAAACCTATCAAATGTTGAAAGGCCTAGATAAAGTGGTTGTGGAGAGGATGAACTGGTCGAGTCTACGATCAGAGGCACAGCCTCAGAATAGAGAGACACCCATTGAGGAGGGATTTCTTTAGCAAGAGGGCAGTGAATATGTGGTATTCGTTGCCACAACTGGCTGTGGAGGTCAGGTGCATTTAAGGCAGAGGTTGATAGGTTCTTGATTAGTGAAGGTATGAAAGGTTATGGGGAGAAGGCAGGAGAATGGGGTTGAGAGGGAAATGGATCACTAGGACACTCAAAACTGCTGTGCAGGTTGACTCTGTGGTTAAGAAGGCATACGGTGTATTGGCCTTCATCAATCTTGGGACTGAGTTTAGGAGCTGAGAGGTAATGTTGCAGCTATATAGGACCCTGGTCAGACCCCACTTGGAGTACTGTGCTCAGTTCTGGTCGCCTCACTACAGGAAGGATGTGGAAGCTATAGAAAGGGTGCAGAGGATATTTACAAGAATGTTGCCTGGTTTGGGGAGCATGCCTTATGAGAATAGGTTGAGTGAACTTGGCCTTTTTTCCTTGGAGCGATGGAGGATGACAGGTGACCTGATAGAGGTGTACAAGATGATGAGAGGCATTGATCTTGTGGATAGTCAGAGGCTTTTCCCCAGGGCTGAAATGGCTAGCACGATAGGACATAGTTTTAAGCTGCTTGGAAGTAGGTACAGAGGAGATGTCAGGAGTAAGTTTTTTGCGCAGAGAGTGGTGAGTGCGTGGAATGGGCTGCCGGCAATGGTGGTGGAGGCAGGTACGAAAGTGTCTTTTAAGAGACTTTTGGATAGCTACATGGGGCTTGGAAAAATAGAGGGCTATGGGTACGCCAAGCAATTTCTAACGTAAGGACATGTACGGCACAGCTTTGTGGGCCGAAGGGCCTGTATTGTACTGTAGGATTTCTATGTTTCCATGGATCAGCCATGATGAAATGACAGAACGTCTCAATGGGCCGAATGGCCTCCTACCTCTTATGGTTTTAAGGTCTGATTTTGCTTTTCACTGCTGAACATCTATGTACTGACGTGATGAAATGATCTCCATGGACGGCAAAGCAAAGTTTTAACTGCACCGACATGTGACAAAAATAAACCAGTTTAACGCAACAATTGGTTTTTTTTAATTTTATTTAGCGTCACAGCACGGAGTAGGCCTTCCGACCCTACGGACTACCCCTAACCACGGAACAACTTACAATGACTTAATCTACCCAGTCAGGGGTGTCTGGTGAAAACCCCATGCATTCCGTACGGTAGGGGAGGACGTACACCTTACAGAACGGCGCCGGAATTGAATTGCGAACTCCGGGTCGCCCGGAGCTGTACAGTAATAGCGTCGCGCCCTTTACCAAGTGGTTCTAACTGTTCAAAGCAACTCCCTTTACTTGGTGAACGGACACACAAGAGATTCTGCAGATGCTGAAAATCTGGAGCAAAACACACGAAATGCTGGAAGAACTCAGCAGGTCAGGCAGCATCTGTGGAGAAGAATGAATTCGGCGTTTTGGTCTGAGACCCTTCTTCAGAACTGGAAAGGAAAGGAGCATAAGGATGTGGCGGTAGGGGGAAGTACCACAAGATGAGAGGCACTCTTCTCCTGCCCATCACCTTCCTTTGGTTCCCCGCCTCCTTTCCGTTCTTCCATGGTCAACAATCCGCTCCTATCAGATTCAATCCTCTTCACCTTTTACTTCTTCCACCTCTCCCCTCCAAGCTTTTTACTTCATCTTGTTTTCCTTCCCCATCATCCGGTCTCACCTGTCAGCTGACAGCTTACACTTCTCCTCCATCTCCCACCTATCGTGGGGTCGAACCCAGGTCGTTGGAGCGGAGCGGCAGCCGTTCTACCCGTAGCGCCACCTGCTGGTGTATGGTAGATTACAGGCAGCGTTTCTACCCAGTGCACCCACTACTGGATCATTGACGCTTCTGAACAATGGCTCCCAAACACACGCAGAGAACGCCGCAGCAATCACTTAGTCACTCATTCAGCGCAACGAAGAAGGGTTTACTCTCTCGGGTTTACTCCATGCAAAGTCAACTTTCAGTTAAATTTGGGCGAATATATGCACAACTTTCCTGTTTTTTTAAAATCTAAAATGGCTCCAGGACAATTACTGATCGGAAACGATAACCTCACGTGGTCCTTTCCAATTCCCCGAATGAGCTTTGCGATGAGGGGTGGGGGATGTGGTGGGGGTGGGGTGGGGCGGGGGAGGGAAACAGATTTGCAACGCCTGCAACGTCCAAGTTGCGAATTTCTTAAACACGATTCGTTGCATTGGCGCAGCGGGCAAAGTCAAAGCTGCCGCCTCCCAGCTCCAGAGACGCGAGTTCGATGTTCGTTGTGCTGTCCATGTGGAGTTTCCGCTTTCTCTTTGTAACTGCGTGGGTTTCGCCCGGATTCCTATCAAATCCCAACGACATGCGGGTTAGTGGTTAAATCCGCGGGGTGCCTGGTGGTATCTGGGGACTGTTGGAGAGGATTGTTGTGTTTATAGGCACAACGGACTTGTCGGGCCGAAGGGCCTTATTCAGCGCTGTTTTCATCTGTCGGGTTCTACAGACTGCTGACTCCGATTATGGCAGCCAGCGGGTTCTGGGTCCGGAAACAAGCTCATTCCCAATTACGAACTTCCCTATACGAGCTAATAATGTTTATGGCATTCGTAGTTCACCGTCTCTGTGACAACGACGACCTGGGCCCCCAAGACACCCCCTCCTCTGTAATCCCCGCTGGTCCCTACAACCTTCTACGTCTCTGTAATACCCTCCGGCCTCTATCCCGCTCCCCATCTCTGTAACTCCCTCCTGGAAACTCGGCAGAACATTCCATCGGACCTGCCGCACCCGAGACCTCCGTGTTTGGTAAAACGACCCCCGAGCACTGGGATATGGACTACTGGGAACGCCACTGGACCAGTGACCACTAGGCTTGAGTCCATTGGAATGCAAATAGATGAATATCCACTGGCCTCATTGGCGCAGTCCAGTGCGTGCAAACCCACTGGGTGAGCAATCCGCCGACGTTGTAAGGTTCGGCGCATTGGTACCGGCGCCCACTGGGTAACTGCAGAGGCCAGCGCGGAGTAGTAGAGCGCTCCTGGCCAGGTGCAGAGTAACTGCGGATACAGACGGGATTAGGCAGGGAGCCGGCCGCCGCTGGGCCCCACTGTGCGATGCCACCTACAGGAGCCGCTCATGAGTTGCGGGGATCTCCCTGCATCCGCTCGGTCAGGGAGGCTGCTGGAAATCCCAGTTCCCAGCTCCGACCCGGGAGGCAGACCACTGTCAGAAGTTGCCGGTGTCAAAATGACCACATACCCCACTCACTGTTCCCTCCCAGATGGATAATCTCCGTGGAGGAGGAGGAGAGGAATGAGGCTGGGGAACGACGTAGTGGCGGTAGAGGAGGAGGGGAGGAGGAAGAGGGGTGGGTAGAGAGGGGCGTGAAGGTGGGGAAAAGGTGAGTGGGGAAAGCAGCGAACGTGGAAGGAGGGGAGGGGAGATAATGGATGCGGGAAAGGAGGAGGGAAGATGACGGGGTGTAAGAGCGCGAGGGGAGAAAGGACTTGGGGGTGGAGAGAGAGAGGGTGGAACCGGGGTGAAAGGTGAGTGGGCGAGAGGGCCGAGGAGAAGGGAGGTGGGAGAGTAGGTAGAGGAGGAGGATGGAAGCGATAAACAGGCCTAGTAACCAGCAGAAACAAATTCTCCACGAGCAAACACTAGTGCAGCAGTCCCCCAGCATCGCCCCCCACTCCCCCGCAGTTCGTCGCTCTCTCCTTACAGCCCACCCCACTGCGCGGTGCTCACACCTTCATCATGGCACAACCTACAGAGTTTTCCGCTCCAACAGTGCGGACAGCCTCAGACACCACCCCCACCCCCACCCCGACCCCCTTCTCCCCTCGATCCAGAATGTGGCGCTTCCTCGGTACCGCCCCTCCCACAGCACAATGTCAGGGCTGGCAGTCGCAGTGAGCTGCCGACGTCCGGGAGACACGTGTCAGTGTGAAGCAGTAGCTTCTGCCGGGCCACGTGCCGGCCGAGGCCCCGGGGCTCAGCACTGACAATCCGATTAGATGAACAGAGCTGGCCGGAGACAGAACACTGACGGATGGGACTGGAGAATAAATCACGTAGGGACAGATGTCTCACGCTCCCCATCACCTTCCCTCCCACCTTGCAAACATACACTGCCTTGCGCTGGTCCAACTTTTACAAAGCTTTTAACAAGAGCGTTAATCAGAGAATTATAATAACAGCAAACAACAGGATTGAAAGAGAGAGACAGAGAGAGCAAGAGAGAGGGGGGCAGAGACAAAGAGAGAGGGAGGGACAGAGAGATGCAGAGGGAGGTGGCGAGGAAGAGGGAGAGGCAGAGGAAGAGACAGAGATAGAGAGAGAGGGGGTGCAGAGAAATTCAGAGAAAAAGAGAGGGAGCGGAACAGAGAGAGATGCTGAGAGAGGCAGAGAGGAAGAGAGAGAGAGAGAGGGGGAGAAGAGGGGTTTAAGGGGTCGGGGTCGGAGGGGAGGGCCACCTGCTGGAGTCTGGTAGGGTTCTACCCGGTGCACCACACAAAAATGCTGGAGGACTAACCAGGTCAGTCAGCATCTACGGAAAAGCGTAAACATTGGACATTTCGGATGGAAGGGTGCTGATGAACGGTCTCGTCCGGAAAAGTCGACTGTTTACTTTTTTCCATAGTTGCTGTCTGACCTGCCGAGTTCGTCTAGCGTTTTGTGTGTGTTGCTTTGGATTTCCAACATCTGCAGATTTTCTCGAGTTTGTGATACCAGCCAGTGCACCTCTTGGTGGATAATGGATGATTCAAACGCTTGTGAACAAAGAGTTATATTGTGAACTAATAATGTTTATAGGATTCACCATTCACCGTGTCCATAACAACCACAACCTAGTCCACTAGACACCTCTTCCTCTGTAGCCTCCGCTGCCCCCTACAACCTGCCACGTCACAGTAATACCCTCCGGCCTCCACACAGCTCCCAATCTCTGTAACTCCCTACTGCCCCTACATCCCTCCCTGTCTTTGTAATCCCCTCCACCACCTACACCCATCACTTTCTCAGTGAGCCCATCCGTCTCCTACACTTTTCCCTGTCACTGTGACCCCTTCCGTCTCTGTAAACCCCTACCAACCACTAGGCCCCTCTCAGTCTCTGTGAATACCTCCAGCCCTAATCTCCCTTATGTCCTTACACCCCGTCCCATCCCATATAATTTCTGACAGCTTCGGTATGATCCCCTCAAATTGCCTGAATCCTTGGGATCTGCGGCCGGTAGACCGTCCCGATCCTGAATGAGCAGCGCCGGCGGGTCACCGACCCTCCGCCCCACCCTCGACCAATGGGACAAGCGGGTCCTTTCCCTCCCCAACCCCGACCCGAGAGCTGCATCCTGGGGGCCTGAGTGAGATGGGACCAGTAATCTCTTGCTGAGAGTCATCCCTAGGAACCTCCTCTCTCAGATCCCTCGACTTTAGACGCTCCGGCGAGACGCAGCAGAATTGCCCCCTCATCTCCCTCGGCGCGTTTAGAGTTAATCGCCACCATCGGAAAACTGGCTGTCGATTGGTGCAGGGCCGGAGAGTTGTGGAGCGGTGATTGGCCGCTGTTCTTCCCGCAGAGGCAGCGGGCTCCGTATAAAAGAGTCACGAGAGCGCAGACCCGGGCGAACTAGCTCCGAATCAGAGAGCTGACTTTTTTGTATTCCTCTGCCGCTCACTTGCCTCCTGTCGACATGAGAATGTCCGAACGCCCCGAACCTGGCCAAAGGGAAGCCCACGTAAACTGCCTGGTGATCGGCGCTGACCACGTCGGAAAGTCAGGTAACCTCTCTGGCCTGGTCCATGGTCCCGGCCCCGAGACTGATTATGATCGCGCTGGCATCAGCCTGATGGGCAGAATGGTCTGTCGTCCGTGGGGTATTTGGCTATTGACCATTGTTCAAATACCTTTAAGCCCTCTTTTCCTTTCAGTGTATTTATGCCGCGAGAGTAGGAGAGACGGGGTGGTGTTGGTGTTTAATAGCGGGTGAAGAGATGGGGAGATATCTTTTGGTATAAGCCATGCCCACGATCGTGTCATTGCGGAGACCCGTCCTGGGGCAGGGCCCTGGACCTGACCATTGTTTAATGTCTCCGGACCACGCGGCCCGATTGTCTTTACCGTTTGTGGGACTTGCTCTGCCAGCATGGAATAATTCTTTCCCTCTTCCCCACCTCCCACTTACGAATAATAGCCTTAAAGAATCCAATAACCTCTCTCATCTCCTCCGTCCTCATCCAAATAAGTCTCCCGGTGTGAAGTGATGAGAAGAAGCTGTTCTAGGGAATTAAAAATATAAATTGGGATCTCAGCATGGAAATCAGTCCCTCGGCCCATCTGGTCTATACTGAGAACGGTGTCCTATCTACATTGGTCCCAGCTGCCTGCCTTTGGTCCACGTCTTTTAAATGTTGTTGATGTACCTGCATCAACACTTCCTCTGGCAGCATCTTCCACAAACCCACCTTTCTCTTTATGGTGAGCAAGTTGCCCATTGGGTCCGCTTCCTCTATCATCTTGTACCTGTGCCGTCTAGTTTTAGCTCTCCCCATGCCCCTCGCTGGTAAAAGACGGTGACCGCGTTAACTCTGCCCCCTCGTGAACTTCGGCCTCTTTCGCTCCCAGGAAAACAGTCCCGGCCTGTCCAATCTTTCTTCCATAACTCAAGCCCTCTAATCCCAGTGACATCCCGGTGAATCTTTTCTGCACATCTCCAAGCTTAACGGCATTCCCGCTTTAGCTGGGCGCGCGCAATACTCCAAGCGTGGCATTATCAATGCCTCGTGCAGCTGTAACATTATGTCTCGAATCTCGTACCCCGTGCCCTGTCTGTACGCGTGCCTTCTCCACCACCCTGTTACCTGTAACATAGCGTCTCGAATCTCGTACCCCGTGCCCTGTCTGTACGCGTGCTTTCTCCACCACCCTGTTACCTGTAACATAGCGTCTCGAATCTCGTACCCCGTGCCCTGTCTGTACGCGTGCTTTCTCCACCACCCTGTTACCTGTAACATAGCGTCTCGAATCTCGTACCCCGTGCCCTGTCTGTACGCGTGCCTTCTCCACCACCCTGTTACCTGTAACATAGCGTCTCGAATCTCGTACCCCGTGCCCTGTCTGTACGCGTGCCTTCTCCACCACCCTGTTACCTGTAACATAGCGTCTCGAATCTCGTACCCCGTGCCCTGTCTGTACGCGTGCCTTCTCCACCACCCTGTTACCTGTAACATAGCGTCTCGAATCTCGTACCCCGTGCCCTGTCTGTACGCGTGCCTTCTCCACCACCCTGTTACCTGTAACATAGCGTCTCGAATCTCGTACCCCGTGCCCTGTCTGTACGCGTGCCTTCTCCACCACCCTGTTACCTGTAACATAGCGTCTCGAATCTCGTACCCCGTGCCCTGTCTGTACGCGTGCCTTCTCCACCACCCTGTTACCTGTAACATAGCGTCTCGAATCTCGTACCCCGTGCCCTGTCTGTACGCGTGCCTTCTCCACCACCCTGTTACCTGTAACATAGCGTCTCGAATCTCGTACCCCGTGCCCTGTCTGTACGCGTGCCTTCTCCACCACCCTGTTACCTGCAACATAGCGTCTCGAATCTCGTACCCCGTGCCCTGTCTGTACGCGTGCCTTCTCCACCACCCTGTTACCTGTAACATAGCGTCTCGAATCTTGTACCCTGTGCCCTGACTGTACGCGTGCCTTCTCCACCACCCTGTTACCTGTAACATAGCGTCTCGAATCTCGTACCCCGTGCCCTGTCTGTACGCGTGCCTTCTCCACCACCCTGTTACCTGTAACATAGCGTCTCGAATCTCGTACCCCGTGCCCTGTCTGTACGCGTGCCTTCTCCACCACCCTGTTACCTGCAACATAGCGTCTCGAATCTCGTACCCCGTGCCCTGTCTGTACGCGTGCCTTCTCCACCACCCTGTTACCTGTAACATAGCGTCTCGAATCTTGTACCCTGTGCCCTGACTGTACGCGTGCCTTCTCCACCACCCTGTTACCTGTAACATAGCGTCTCGAATCTCGTACCCTGTGCCCCGACTGTACGCGTGCCTTCACCACCCTGTTACCTGTAACATAGCGTCCCAAATCTTATACCATAGAAACCATAGAAAAACTACAGCACAGAAGCAGGCCTTTTGGCCCTTCTTGGCTGTGGCGAACCATTTTCTGCCTAGTCTCACTGACCTGCACACATACCCTGTGCCCTGACTGTACGCGTGCCCGCTCCACCACCCTGTTACCTGTAACATAGCGTCCCAAATCTTATACCATAGAAACCATAGAAAAACTACAGCACAGAAGCAGGCCTTTTGGCCCTTCTTGGCTGTGGCGAACCATTTTCTGCCTAGTCCCACTGACCTGCACACATACCCTGTGCCCTGACTGTACGCGTGCCCTCTCCACCACTCTGTTACCTGTACGCAACCTTCAGGGCTGGTTGGCTGAAGGTTCTGTCCCAGAGAAGCGCTTGTGCGGCGGTGTAAGGTGTGATGTAAAACTAGGGAATTTCGGACGAGGCGACACCGAATATCCACGGACACGAGGGATGCTCGATCTACTGTCCCCTTGCTTATGATACTGGAAGTTTAGCTTGGCCCCAAAACTCCCCTCCGCACAACCCTAACTCAGGCAGCAAATTACTTGTTCCAAAGAAGCGAACGCCTCCAAAAGTTGGCGGGCAGGGAGAACTGAGGTCCGGATCCACTCGGAAGCTGCTCTCGGGTATCACTCTGCCCAGGATCCACGTTACTATGTGGCGGATTGGTTTATAACTTTGGGAAGTTTTGAATGCTGCTTTTCTTGTCGGCGCGCTGTAGGAGATGATTGTCGCTCCGGGGGTTTGGTTATGAGGAAACACTGCCCCGAGAAACTTAATCCGGGGGGAGGGGTGGCGTGGGTAAGGGGAGTATTAAATGTTAGCTACTAAGGATTCATAAATACCAGAGATTCTGCGGATGCCGGAAATCTAGAGTAACACACAAAATGCTGGAGGAATTCAGCAAGTCAGGCAGCATCCACGGAGGGGAATAAACAGACGATGTTTCGGGCCGAGGCCTTTCATCGGGACTAAGGATTCGCATGTTGGGACGGAGGCGGCAGATGGGGCATTTCAGAAGCCGAGTCTCGAACACCGCGGCTGGGAGAGCATTTAAACAGCACTTCTTTGACTGGGAAAAGGGATTAGTATAACCTGGCGGGCCGAGCGGTTGTCCCCCTCGCGGATATCTTGTTGAGTCCCTGAACGTGTTCCCATCTCGTATTACAGCCCTCACCGTGCGATTCCTCACGCGGAGGTTCATCGGCGAATACGGAGAGACGGGTGAGTACGGAACTCCGGAATCTGTCAGTCCGGAACCGCACTGGGTGTTTTGGGGGACATCTTTAACTCACACTCGCTCTTGTCTGCCACTTGACAGAGACTGTTTACACACACAACGTGACCGTGGACGGAAGAGACATCTGTTTCAACATCTGGGATTCCCCGCACGCACAGGTAATGACCTGGACGCAGGCCGTTCGGCCCCTCACGCCGACCCCACCGTTTGATGTATTCTATGCCGGTTCCCCACAAGTCTCAAAATTCTCTAAGTCTTTCTCCCCCCCCCACCCCATAATCAACTATGATTTTAAAAAAACCTCAGCGGGTCGGGCAGCGTCTGTGGAGGGGAGTGGATAGTCAATGTTTTGAGTTGAGACTCTTCAGTTGGACTGCGACATGGGGAGATGGCCTGTATGAAGTGGCGAGAGGAAGGGCTGGAAGACCCAGGTGACGAGGGGCGACAGTTAGTTGGAGGACAGGAGAATGGGGATAGTGACACAGGTTGGGGACCGAAAAGAGCCGTCGGGGATGGAATCTGATGGGAAGGGAAGGTGGAGCATAGAATCGTGGGGTAAGTGGTGAGGGTGTGTGGGTGACGGGCGGGCGGCGGGGAGGATGGGGTCGAGCGTACGGAGGAGGGGTGGGGGCGGGGAGTGTGGGGGTGACGGGAGGACGGAGATGGTGGTGGGTTGGGGTGCGGGTTGCGGCTAGGCGGAGGACTGAGGTTGAGTGTGTGGGCGCTGGAGGAGTTGGGTGGAGGGAGGACCTCCTGGACGGGGAGGGAGAGGGGTTTGCCTGCATTAATTCCTCTATTGCCTCCCTCCGCCCCACACACACTTGTACCAGGACTCTAAGGTGACTCCTTTCCCGACCGAATATCAGATGCACTGGACAGACGGCTTCATCTTCGTCTACAGTATCTGCGACCGGGAAAGTTTTGAGGTGTCTCGGCGGCAGTTGAGGCGGCTCCGCCAAGCCCGGGGCGACGGCCCACCGGCTCTGCTGCTGGGAAACAAGACCGACCTGTCGCATCGGCGCGCCGTCTCCAGCCTCGAGGCCCGGCTGCTCGCCCTGTCCACCCACTGCGGCTTCCTGGAGGTGTCGGCGGCTGAGAACTGTCAGGGCGCCCTCCTCGCTTTCCACCAGCTACTGCGGCTGGTGCGCCAGGCCAGGGCGGAGGCGAGCAGGAGCTCCTCACTCCGGGCACTGGTGCGGAGTGTCTCCGCTGTGCTGGGCGGGAGGAAGCGCGAGTGCACTCGGCCTCGTCCAAGAGAAGGAGCTGGTACCCGCTCCTAGGGCGGGACAGCGCCCCGGACTGCGTTCTCTTCCCCATCCCAGGACGGTTTCTGAATTTCCTACCTAACCTTGGACGCGTGGGCTCGGCGATGAGACGCAGGAGCGTTTCTCCAGGAGAGCAGATATGAACAATCTGAATAAACTGGCTTCCCGACAAGTGGGCGGAAAAGTGTGGATGTGTAAATATTATTTTAATAGGTCACATAATATATTTTATGATCGCTGCATTTATTTTACAAATCGGTGTAATTGGCAGAGTGAAAAAGCTTTCGTTAATAGAACTAGCAATAAAGTTGGAAACGCATTCTGCAGATGCTGGAAATCTTGAGCAACACTCAAAACGCGAGAGGAACTCGGCGGGTCAGGCAGCATCTATGGAGGGGAGTAAACAGTAGATTTTGTTGTTTTTGTTTAAATATCGAAGATATGTATTCTTTTCAGGGAGTTGGAAGCTGCAGCCACAGGTGCGATGCTGGAGGGACTCGGCGAGTCGAGCAGCGTCTACGGAGGGGAGTAGACAGTCGACTGGTGGGGTGGCGGCGGAGAGGGAGGCGGGCACAATTCTGAGCGTTGCCATTAGGCACTGTGAAGCTATCATCCAGAGAGAGCTGTCAAGACAGATGATAGCGGGGTTGTTACCACTGGGGCCGTCTACAAGTTTCGGTCGAGGAGGGGTGGTAATCAACTATTGATGGAGCAGCTCCCGTATGGCCGAGCGATCTCCTGTCTCCCGGTTACTAGGACGGACTGCACCAGTGCGGTCCGCTTAGGAACCTTCTGGATAAGACCCCATAACTGGAGGCCATTCGGCCCCAACCTATCCCACCCTACATTAGGATCGTGGCTGATCCCACATTCCTCTCCTATTTCCCCGTCCCTTTCCGCAACACCCTTGATTGCCTTCCTGATCAGAGCCTTGCCCTGACCCCCATCGCCTGAGCTGCACTGCTCTGCGGCAAGTAGAACACAAATCTTCCCTCACCTCCGGTGTAGCTGTGCTCTCCTCACCCACACTACCACCAGCACGTTACCCTAAGCCCATGCACTCTGGTTCTGGGCTTTGTCGGAAGACCCAACGTCCTGTCGCCGTTTACCTCAGTGGATCCCCTAGCGGCCTGATTGGCAATCCTCCTCCGAACTGTAGCCCGTCTCCTGTTTGGGACAATCCCTCTATCTCTGACCACTTCCAACCTCCCCAGACCTCACTCTCCCCCAGATGTGAGCTCGCTCTTTTCATGCACAGTTGGTGTCTGATTTTCCCTGAATACACCAGTTCTTGGAAAATCGGGAGAACGTTCCATCCGTGCTCCCTAGAATCTGACGCACCTGAGATCTCCCGTGATTGATAAACAGAGCCCCCGACCACTGCAGTTATCGCCTCTCTCTCTCCATTTCATTCGTTCTTTCCCAGAAGGGAAAAAAGTCAAATCTCTCCCCCTGCCTGTTAATGTACCGAACTTCTATAAACTATTCACCTCTCACCAACCAAGCCGCAATACCAGCTCCGACCTCAGTGGCGGTACCCCTCCCCTTTACTCCACTCACTATTCATTCCCAGTCGGACAATCCCGATGGTCAATATAATAAATTGATCAGACTGGAACGAACATAGATCACGAGATATGAATCCAATGGGCTCTGCAAATCTTACTGGGTGCCGGTATAATGGAAACCCCACTGGACGTAGTACCATTGGAACCCCTGTACTGGGCGCATGGCCACTGCAAAACCACTGGGTGCCAGTCCACTGGAAACTCCATTGGGCACAGGAGATAGACCACTAGAAATTCCACTAGGTAGCAGCTTATTGGAAACCCCTCCAGACGGAGGACCACTGGAAATTCCACTGGTGGTAGCACACTGGACACCTCACTGGGACATAGTCCACTAGGCACCATTCCACTGGAAACCCCACTGGGCCAGTGACCACAAGGGTTGAGTCCATTGGAAACCAATAGGTGAATATCCACCGGCCTCATTGACCAGTCCAGTGCGTGCAAGTCCACAGGGTGACAATCCGCCGACGTTATAAGGGTCGGCGCAATGGTGCCGGCGCCCAGTGCGTGACTGGACACGCCAGCGAGGTCATTACACATTAGCAGTAGATCTCTCCAGGCCGGGTTCAGAGTAGCAGCGTATACAGACAAAATGAGGTGAGGGCCGTCCGCCTCAGGGCCTCACTGCGCGATGTCAGCTACAGCAGGCGCCCGGGAGTTGCGAGGATCTCCCCGGAGCTGCTCGGCCAGAGAGGGCCGGCGCGGGCCGAACGGTTGATCGTTCATGTTACTTTCGTCAGGACTCTGGGGTTCGGAGCGGGGGCTGGGGCAGAGGCCGCGGTCCGGCTGCTCCTGGTGGCGAGAGCGCTGCCGCCAGTTCGCCTGTTTCAGCATCAGTTGAATGGCCTCCTGGTCGAGGAGAATCATTTGCCCCTTGGAGCTCTGCCCGCGCCCCGTCCACAAGCCCGTTTCGTACAGGTCGTCCGCCGACTCCTCCCCGGATTCCTCGCTCTCCTCCTGCTCCTCCGGCTCCAGCAGCTGGGAGGGGGGCGGGGAGGCGGGTGGTTAGAAGAAGAGGGGGAGGGTACGAGGAAAGGGGACAGGAGAAGCAGGTGGTACGGGAGGACGCAGTGGGGAAGAGATGAGTGTGGGGGGGGAGGGAGCCAGTGAAAGAGGAAGTGGAGGAGGGTGGAAGGGGATGGTGGATGGGGTTGAGGATAGGATGCGGAAAAGGAGAAGGTGAGAGGAGGGGTTAGAGGTAAAGGGGAGAAGAGGAGGTGTAATGAGAACGAGGAGAGAGAGGGGAGCGGAAAGGGGGAGAGGAGGGTGGAAGAGGGTGAAGATGAGAGGGCGAGTAGGTATGGGGAGGTGCGGGGGCGGGAAGAAGCGACAAACAGGGCTAATTATCACAGAAACAAACTCCCCACGAACAAACAGTGCAGCGGCCCCTCAGCACCGCCCTCCCACAATACGGCGCTCTCTCCTTACAGCCAGCTCCAGTGTAGCACACCCTCATCAAGGCACGATTCACACAGTTCTTCTCTTCCTCAGTATCGGCCCTCCCACAGTACGGAGTGTCTCGGTTACCCTCCCCCCCCCCCCCCGCCATGCTTGATGCGACGCTTCCTCGGTACTGCCCCCTCCCACAGCAGAGTATCGGGGCTGGCAGGCGCAGTGACCTGCCGACGTCCAGGATACACGTGTCTGTGTGAAGGAGCAGCTTCTGCCCCGGGGCTCAGCGCTGACAATCCGATTAGATCGGCAGAGCTGGCCGGAGACAGAACACGTTCCCCACTGAGGGATGGGGCTGGAGATTAAATCACGTAGGGGCAGATGTCTCATTCTCCCTCCCGCCTGGTAAACATACACTGGTCCAACTTTTGCAAGGCTTTTAACAGGAGCGTTAATCAGAGAATTATTATCAATGACCAACAACAGGATTGAGAGGGAGATTGATAGAGAGAGAAAGGCATAGAGAGAGAGAGATAGAAAGATAAAGGTAGAGAGTGATATAGAGAGAGATAGAAAGAAAGCGATAGAGAGATTGAGGAATAGATAGATAAAGAGAGAGAGAGGCACACTCGCTGTGGGAGTGTTTGTGTGTGAGAGAGAGAGAGTAACAAACAGACAAGCAGAGTCTGTGGAGTGATGTGCGTCTGTGTGTATGCCTGTGAGACACAGACAGACAGGCACAGACTGTGGCAAAGAGACAGAGAGACAGACACATTCAGACACATATAGACACATACGCAGACACACACGCAGACGCAGAGACACGCACAGACGAACAGACAAACACACTCATTGAGCCACATTGAGAAATACAGAGACAGACAGACAGACAGACACACACACACACACACACACACACACACACACACGCACACACACACACACACACACACACCAGATAGAGAAACAAATCACACAGGGGAGCCCCTCTCTACCTCTCTGTCTGATCCTATGGTCATTGATAGGAAGAGGGCTTGCTTTTGTGACTTGTTTCTCTATCTGTTGTGTGTGTATGTGTGTGTGTGTGTGTCTGTGTCTATGCCTAAACTCAATATATGTGAGTGTGTCTCAGAATGTATATATGTATGTGTTTATGTTACGTCAGGGTGTGCCCCAGAGTGCATGTGCGCCTATGCCTCACACTGTGTATCTGTGTGTGTGATTGTCTCAGAATATATGTATATGTGTGTATGCGTCTGTGTTGCAGAGAAATTGAGGCCATTCTCTGCTACGTATACACCACGGTGGTCCGTCCTCACACGATCCGCAAGACACCGGTTAGAGATAAGAAGGTCTCCCATTCAAGACAAAACTTAATTCTCGGTGTGAGGGTATTTGGACCCGTCTCCCGAGAAGAGCAGAGATTCTGTGAGGGTTTCGTGATTCTGGATAAACGGGTCCTGTGAACAAGGTCATTATCAGATCAGCTAAGTTATGATTAACTAGGAGACCAGGCCCGGGTTTCAATTACTCCGCTCCACGTCCGGAGAGGTGAGAGGGGCATCGGCTGACGGGAGCGGTGCAGTGGGGTATCAGTCTTGTTTTGTCTCCTGTCGGGCTGAGAGGATCCACGTGCGCTCCCTACTCGATATCTCCGTGATGCCCTTGGGAGGTCTTCATTGAGAATCCGATTACAGCTACAAACCATGTGATGAATCACTCTCTCCCTCCCGGAGCGTGCTGTGTCCAGATTTAACCTCGGCAGTGTAACGTGAAGGATGGTGACGTTTGGCACAGGGCGAGGCGTCCAGTCTGGTTGATCCCAGGACTGGTGGGCGTGGGCAGACGAGTTCAGGAAAGTGAGAGACCACTTCTCATTATAGGAAGGATTTGGAGAGAGTGCAGAAGAAGTTTACTAGGGTTCTGTCTAGATTAAAGGGCATGAGCTGTAAGGAGAGATTCAACAAACCTCCCCCCTGCCCCCCCCCAACACACACACATTTATTTTTGTTCTGACGTTTTCACCCTCCCTTTCCAGTCCTGATGAAGGGTCTCGGCCTGAAACGTCGACTGTTTATACAGTTCCATAGACGCTGCCTGACCTGCTGAGATCCTCCAACATTTTGAGTGAGCTGCTCTAGCTTTTCATCATCTGTACAATCTCCTGTATTTATGGGGTTGGACAGAGTTAGGCAGGTTTTTTCCAGAGTGTCGGAGACTGAGGGGAGTCCTAATAGAGGTTCGTAAAGTCAGGAGAGGCAAAGACAGCGTAGAGAGTCGGAATCTTTTCCCAGGGTAGAAATGTCTAATACCTGAGGGCGTGTATTCAACATGAGAAGGGGAAAGTTCAAAGGAGATGCGACGCGCTGCCAGGGTGGTAGTGGAGGGAAGTACGATAGAGGCGTTCAAGAGGCTCTTAGGGACGTGGATGTGCAGGAAATGGAGGGATACGGAGAAAGTAGAAGGGATTCATGTAATTAGGCACCGATACTTTAATTGGTTTGGCAGCATATCGTGGGCCGAATGTTCCTCTGCTATACTCTGCTATGCGCACTTTTAAATAACAGAATTTGGTTCAAAGGTCAGGAAGTTATGTTACAGCTTTATAAAACTCAGGTTAGGCCACATCTGGAGGATTGCGTACGGTTCTGGTCACCCCACTATAGGAAGGATGCTGAGACTTTGGAGAGGGCAGAAGAGGTTTACCAGGATGCTGCCTGCAACAGAGGGCATGTGCTATCATGAGAGGCTGGACAAACTTGGGTCGTTTTCTCTGGAGCGTGGAGGCTGAGGGGAGATCAGACAGAGGTCTATAAGATTAAGAGAGGCAAAGATAGAGTTGACAGAGAATTTCGCCCCCCCCCCGGATTGAAATGTCTAATAGCAGAGGGTGTGCACTTGAGGTGAGATGGGATAATTTCGAAGGAGATATAAGGGGGAAGTGTTTTTTTATACAGAGAGTCGTGGGTGCCTGAAATTCACTGCCTGGGATGATGGTGTAGGCAAATATATTAGGGACTTTTAAGAAACGTTTAGATAGGCAAACAAATGTGTGGAAAATGGAAGGACACGGACATTGTGTAGGCACAAGGGAACAGGTTAATTGGCTACTTCATTAATAATTTAATCGATCCAGTCAACATTGTGCACCGAAGGGCGCGTTTCTGTGTTGTAATTTGGCAGGAGGGATGTAAAGTAGATGTGATTGGTAAGTGGTTTTTTCTCATCACGTGTATCAAGATACAGTGAAAAGCTTTGGTTTAGAACACAGCGTTGGACAGGTCATTTGGCCTGGTCAGTGTTACACAGAACAGTGCAGCACAGTATGGGCCCTTAGCCCAGGATGTTGTGTCAACCTGTATAAGCTTACTCCATGATCAATCTAACCCTTCCCTCCTATACGGCTCATAACCCTCTCAGGACTCCAAATTACGCTAAATCTCTCTTTCATGTGTATTGTCCGTAACCTCCATTCCCTTCATACTCACGTCTCTATCTAAAAGTGTCTTAAACTTACCAAACTGCCTGCTGTCCCAGGCAACCCATCCCTGGCACTTACCACTCTCTGTGTTTTAAAAAAAAAACTTGCCTCTCAAGTGCCTTTAAACTTTTCTTATCTAACCTTAAAAACATGCTTGACATTTCTACCATGGGGAAAAGACAGGAATCACAATCAGGTTTAATAACCCTGGCATATCTCGTGAAGTTTGTTGCCTAGCGACAGCAGTATATTGCAATACATAATAATTTTAAAACTATAAATTACAATAAGAAAACATAATCCAATTACATTAAGCAGTGAAAAGAGAGCAAAAATAGTGAAGGAAAAATGGATCCAGTGTCCTTTCAAAAATCAGAAGGCGAAGGGGAAGAAGCTGTTCCTGAAATGTTGAGTGAGTGTCTTCAGGTTCCTGTACCTCCTCCCTGATGGTAGTAATGAGAAGAGGACAGGACTTGGATGACAGGTCTTGGGGGTCCTTAATGATGCATCGCACATACACACTTGTCTGTGTGTCTAAATCTGTCTCATACACACAGACACACATTTTCCCACATACTCTCCAAAAGTCTCTCTCAGACTCTCTCTCTCTCTCACACACACACACACAGAGTGGGGAGGGTACGTCGGGAGGGGAGTGTATTTCGGCGGGGTGGGGGAAGAATTCAGAGAGCTGCAGTTTGAGTCATGGCATCTGGAATAACCAGGCGTGTCTGGGCAGGTATGGTTACAGAGGCAGAGAGGGTTGTAGAGGGGGAGGGGTCTGGTGAGGTTCACAGATATGGAGAGGGGTTCAGGGGCTGGTGGAGGTTACAGAGGCGGGGAGGGAGGCAGGGGTGTTTCGGACTGTGGGAGTGGGATGGGGAAGTTAGTTTCTTACCAGGCTGCCAAGTACATTGAGGAACAGCATCATCCCCAGCACAGCGAGCTTGGGGCTCCAGATCAGCCGCTGGGCGAGTTGCAAGCAGCTGTGGCCAAGCTGCATCAGGCCCAGGCCGGTGCGGGTCAGACGTGCCTGTAGTTGGAGCTGGAGCCGGGACAGGCGGCTGATTCGAATACTAGGAACCGGAACGGCAGCGGCTGGGACCTCCACAGCTGGAGGAGGTGAGGAAATGGAGAGCGTTAGCTCGGAGGGGTGGGGAGGGCAATGAATCCACTCTTCCTCCTCTCCCCCCCCCCCACTTTGCACTCTCAGATTCACATGCTGTACCTCCTCGTGCCGTTCACTCCATTTCCACCTCTCCCCATCCCTCAATTCCTCCATTTCCTCCATCTCTTACCCTTCACCTCAACCTGCATCTCCCTCCATGCCTCACCCCACTACCTTCCCATCCCCTCACTCCTTCCTCTCCCCCTCCTAAATCCCCTCCTCCTCTAACTCCCCGCATTGCTTCCACCACCCCATCCTCCTCCCTGACCTCTGCCTCTCGACCTCTCCAACTCCCCATCACCCGCCCTCACTCTCTGACCCTTCTACCTCCTCCCACCCCATTCCCCCTCTCCTCCTAAACCTCTCCCATCCCCCCTTCCCTCTCCACTCCCCCATCTCCTCCTTTCACCTCTATCAATCCCATCACCACCGCACCCCAACCCCTCCCTCTGCCCTTTCTATCTCCCCCGTCCCCTCCTCCTCCTCCTCACATCCATTTCCCATCCCCTCTCCCGCACCCCCACTGAGTGGGGTGGGGAGAAATTCTCACAGTTTCAGGCTGTCATCCCACATGAGGAGAGGCGAGGTGGCAGGAGAGGGGGAGAACTGATTGGTGGTGCAGGTTTAGAGTGGGGGTGTGGAAAAGAGATTTAGAGGGGATGTGAGGGGGACCTCCTCCACCCAGAGAGCAACGAGTACCCGGAGGATGGTGTAAGCAGACTTACTAATAGTGTTTACACCAGCCCCTGAGTCTCCTGGGTATATATGGGTTAATAATGTTTATACCAGCATTGATAACAGTGGTGCCAGTGGCTGGCATGATTATGATGGGCAGAATGGTCTGCTTGTATGCTGGCTGTGTAATTCTCTGATCAATGCAGCAGACTGGTGAGTCCCCAGTGTCTTCTCTATAGTGTTGTGAACAGCATCTGGTTCCTGTGCACAGGGCTGGTGTGCAGTTTGGTGACTGTACATTGGTTATAGGACTATTACAGCAGCAGCCATAACTCTCCGATGCTGTGAACAACAGCCTGGAGGAAGGCACAGAGAGCTGGGGAGGGTGGGGAGAGGGAGGGGGCAGAGAAACAGAATGCGAGGGAGAGAGGCAGAGTGAGATATGCAGTATACATACATATATCATTCCGGGCTCCGCCGCCCGTCGTGGCGCGGGGGTCCGGCGTTTCCAGTGGGGGTCCAGTATGGGTCTTTGGCTGAACCCACGCGTTCACGCTACATCTGCCCATAAAAACCTTTGAATGAGAGTGAGAAGGCCAGGAAGAGTCATGCCGGCTCAGACAGCGCCCAGATTAACAAGATCCGTGCAAGTGGCTGCGGAACCAGGACCATCTGGTGAGAAATTAGCTACTGAAATAAACCATTAATGGATGAGACAGGACAAGATGAAATTAATGGAATGCTACTTTAGCAGCAACCCACATGACAAAGAGGATACACCAAGCACACGTGTGCCTCTGGCAACAACAAAGACCATCGTTCGCATTAACGAAGACTGCTGGTTACCCAGTGAGCAAACACTGTCAACAGAAGATCGCTATCACATCTTGAATTGGACGTACGATCACGACGCACTACAGCAACATCACCGCAGAACCGAGCCGATGAGGACTCACGAGTTCAAACCCCACCTCCACAACTCACAGGTGGTGCAAAGGTAATAACATTGCCTCGCACACGGGAAATGCACGTTCAAACCTCATCTTGGGGCATATCAATGCTGGCTGCTGCAGTCGGCGAGAAGATCATGGCTAAACTGACGACTGTCAATCAATGAATTAGGCTCCCCAGCCTTCGTGATAAAATTCCATCAGACAGCATGCTAGAAGCAGCTAGTGAAGCACTACTCAAAACTGCAACCTCCAACTTAACTGAGACCAATAACCTGATGTATGCATCGGGCAGCAGTTGTTCTAGAAATGCTGAGCTACAAAATGAATACTGTCAAAACCCCCTTCCCCACAGACAAAGATTGGAAGCCGAGATGAAAACCACAATGGCAGAGGTTAGCAGACTAACTGAGCTGCGCAAAGACTCATCTCGGCTACAGAGGTATGTCCATAGCCAAAGCCCTGAAAACCGCCAAGCAATGGTTAACGGCTCGGGCAACCAGACGACAAAGGTACACTAAGGATGCAGAGGCCAAGAGAATAAATGCACACTTCTCCATAGAACCACAACATGCCAGTACTTGAACAGTAACTGAGGAGTACTGGAAGAGTATATGTGAGGAAGAAGCATCACATAACAGCAGTGCCCAGTGGCCAAAAGACCTACAAGCAAGGCTCTGCAACTTTCGAGGAAGAACCAGTCACCATCACAGCAATACATGTGCAGCAACAGGTAGCAAGTATGAAGAACTGGTCATCACCATGGCCTGACATGATCCACACCTATTGGCTGAAGAAACTGACAGCATTACATACACTGCAGGCAGCTCAAATTAATCAGCTGCTTGAAACAGGCTAGCACTCTGGCTGGCTAACTCAAGGAAGGACAGTACAGTACTCATAAATAAGGATCCTCACAAAGAAGCAACTCTATCAAACTACTGGCCTATAATCTGCCTGTCAACAACATGGAAGCTCCTGTCAGGCATCATAGCCACCAAGCTGAAGGAACATGTGTGTAAATTCCTGAGCCCCGCTCAGAGGGCGATTGGTAATGGAACCAGAGTCTCCAAGCACCAGGTACTGGTGGACAAAGCAGTCATGTGAGACTCTAAACTAAGCACAGTCTGGATCAACTACCAGAAAGCAAAAGACAGCTGAATGGGAAGAACAAGATCAGAGCCATCACCACATTTACCCCACCAATCAACAGAGACCCAGCCGCAATAGAGTGCTGGTGAAGGAATGAACTGGAAGCTACTGATATCAATACCCGGAAACCACTAACAATACACGGAGGATGTTCAATGTTGAGCGACTGTACACCCGCCGGAATAAAGGAGGATGGGGACTTGGAAGTGTCAAGGTCCTGGAAGAAATGTGAAACATCTATGACTATGTCAGGAAGATGTCCCCTGGGGATGACCTGCTAGGAGAATACCTCAGACAGCAGGCAGGGGACGTGGAAATGGAAGTGGGTGAAGCAGAGCTCGAGAACCAGAACCAATGGCAGGACAAGCACTGCATGGGATGGACCATCGCCAGATATCAGAGGTGGCTGACATCAGAAAATCCTACCAATGGCTGGAAACAGCAGGGCTGAGGGTCAGCACAGAGGGTCTGTTCACGGCTGCACAAGAGCAGACGCTCAGCCCAAGAGAAATCGAAGTGAAGTTATATCACAGCAGACAAGACGGAAGATTCAGACTGTGCAAGGAATCTGCTGAAGCCATCCAGCACATGGTGACAGGGTGCAAGATGCAGGCAGGGGCTGCATACACTGAATGGTACAAACATGTTGCAGGAATTGTGTACAGATACATCTGCGCTGAGTGTGGATTGGACATTCCCAAGTCCAAATGGGAAACACCCGAGAAGGTGGTGGACAATGACAGAGGAGGGGTGGGGGGAGGGAGGAGGGGAGAAAGAGGGGAGGGAAGAGAGGAGAAGGGAGGGGAGAGAGGTGAGGGGAGAGAAGAGAGGGACAAACAAGCATGGGATGGAGAGGTTCGGGCGGAGTGGAGAGGCAGATATGTAGAATGTAAGTTGGGAGTGGGGTGGGTTGGTGTGGGGTGTCAGTAGAGCAAAGTTGTGTTCTGTAGTGGTATATATGTATGGGAAGGTGAGTGGACATGGAAATTAAGTGGGGGAGTTTGGGTTGTCTTGTCAGTGTTGGGAAGAGATGTTTAGGATTTGTAGGTATGTGGGGTTGTGAAGTGAATTCATGAGGAGGGAGATGCCGGTGTCTCTTTGTAGAGTTATGGGGTTTATAGGCATTGAAGGGTTCAGGTTTTTTATAAGGGGGTATGGGAGAGAGATGGGATGGTCCGTTGGTAGGGTGCAGAACAGTTAGGGATGGGCAGCTGTCACACCTACCCTGTCCATGCCCTCGGAGATGAGCAGAGCACTGGTCAAGGTCCCCTCCCATAGGGTCTCTGTGTAGACTAATGCCCTGCCCTGCCAGCAGGGCCCAAACTTCAGTAACAGCCTTCATGTCCAGGGGACCAGAGCCAGCTGCTCTTCTGCCTGTCCGTCGCCGGCTGAACGGTTTTCACCTGTAGGAGGGAGAGAAAGGGAGGGAGGTGGTCAGTCGGCATACCAGCAGCGTGGGCTCCACTCATACCTAGCACCAGAATGGAGTGGCGTTGGGGACAGCCTACCCCCCACATCTTACCCCTCCGACACTGGGCTCACGTGAGCGGCTCAGCCCTGGAACGGAGTGACCGAACACACGCCGCTCAGGACCCAAGATGCAGAACTTACAAGGAACCTGCTGGCACTGCTGGCTCTGTGCCGAGTGGCACCTGGTCCCTGGCACCCGGCCTTGGCTGGGATCCAATGTGCCACAGAACCTCACTTACAGGTGCCGGTAACATTTATTTGGGCTTTCCTGTTCCTTGAACCACACCACTCAGCAACCTCCCAATTTTACATTCGGCTAATTACGGGACAATATACAATGACCAATTAACCTAACAACCAGTACGTCTTTGGGCTGTGGGAGGAAACCACAGAGGTAACTCATGCTTCTTCTTCTTCGGTTGTCCATCGAAATCGATGATAATGTCCACTCCTTTAACGGTGAGATCTTTGATGACTATACAGTCCTATCCTGGACCCACAAGCTCTATTGCAGGTGGAACATGTATATATAGTAGTGGTAGCAACCATGGTTGCATTTCTCCTGGCTCTCTTCTGCTGTTTTCTGGTTGTTCTTTCCATCTCCAGAATACAAACCCCGTCCCTACACAGCTGTTACCAAGTGGTACGGTCTGCAACAACATCCTCCAGGTCCTTGGGTCTGATCTTGCACTTCCTTAAAGCATTCTTCATCTGATCCTTATAGCACTTCTTCGGCTCTCCAGCTGAGCGTCAACCATGACGTAGCTGGCCGTATAACACTCTGCGGGGTAGCCGACATGGGGGCATCCTTAACACGTGCCCCAGCCACTGCAGCTGGTGCTAGGAGTTCATGGCCTCAATACTCCTGCAGTTAGAAACCACAGAGGTAACTCATGCAGCCATGGGGAGAAAGTACAAACTACTTACAGACAACATCCTCCAGTGATGAAGGAAGGGAGAGTCATAGCAGCAGAGTACAACAGTCCCTCTATCACCCTCCTCAAACACATCAACCAACGCTCACCATCTATGCAAACCCTTCTGGTCCCTACACCCTTCCCTGTTTCTGTAAACTTCTCCAGCCCCTCCAGCCCTCCCCATTTCTGTAAACCCCACCGTCCTCTACACCCCTCCCCACCTCTGTAACCTTGCTCCATCCCTTGCACCTCTCCTTGGCTCTATAACCCCTTCCCGATGTTACATCACTCTCCAGTTACTTTTTCCCAGCAACACAGAACTGTCCCACTTCCCCTGTACTGCCCCCGGCCATCTCCTACACTCATTGCCCCACTACTGGATGTCGCTCCTCTAGCCACGTGGAACCAGATTATGGAAACCTCACCCCTTCCCTCCCTAAATCTGTGACTTTCCTTAAGTCTTCCCTTTAGCTCTGTCTCCACACTGACACAACCCTCACCCCACCTCAGCAGCAGAACACTATGGACCACCTCTTAAACCACATGGAATTGCACAGTGGCTTTCCTTATACTAAGGTCTTCTTTTGCACGGTCTTTCTCTCAACTGTCTTGTGTACTATCCTACGGCCAATCATCTTAATTCCTGTCCCCATTCCCGTTCTGACAGGTAAGTACAGGGTCTCCCCTTCTGCCATGGCGAGGCCACTCTCAGGTTGGAGGAGTGACTCCTCACATTCTGTTTAGGCAGCCTCCAACTTGATGGCATGAATGACGATTTCTACCCCAGGTGTATTTTCCCTCTCCCTGTTCTTCTATTCCCCACTCTCTGGCCTCTGGCCTCTTGCCTCTTATCCTTACCTGCCTATCACCTTCCCCTGCTGCCCATTCTCCTTCCCTTTCTCCCAAGGTCCACTCCTCTCTCCCATCAGATTCCTTCTCTGGCCCTTTGCCTTTTCCACCCAACAACTCCAAGCTTGGTATGATTAGGTAGACTCTTGACCCTACTATACACTTTGTTGTGATTTTGTGCCATACTAGCTACCTGCACTACATTTTCTCTGTAGCTGTTACATTTTGTTCTGCATTGTTACTGCTTTATCTTGTACTACCCCAATGCACTGTTGCAATGAACTAGTCTGCATGACAGTATGTAAGAT
Organism: Mobula birostris; assembly: GCF_030028105.1. Lineage (NCBI taxonomy): Eukaryota > Metazoa > Chordata > Chondrichthyes > Myliobatiformes > Myliobatidae > Mobula > Mobula birostris. Next base: position 15,958,019 of record NC_092371.1, read on the forward strand.
AGGCTTTTCACTGTATCTCAGTACATGTGAATAATAAACCAATTCCAAGTCAAGTTCCTTACTTTTACATTCTAGCCTTCTCAAAATAAATGCAAACATTGCATTTGCGTTCCTTTCTACCAACTCAACCTGCAAGTTAACTAGCATTTAGGGGATCCTGCAGGACTTCCAAATCCCTATGCATCTCATTTTCTGATTTTTCTTCCTAATTACAAAATAATCTATGCCTTTATTCCTCTATCAAAGTGTATGAGCATACATTATATTCCATCTGCCACTTTTCTTGCCTGTTTACCCATCCTGTCTGTCCTTCTGCAGACTTTCTGTTTCCACCACACAGCCTATCTTTGTGTCATCTGCAAACTTGTGCACAAAACTATAAATTTTGTCATCCAAATTATTAACATATAATGTGAAGAAAAGTGGTCCCAACACTGACCCTTGCAGAACACCACTGGCGGACAATCAGAAAAGGCCCCCTTTATTCCCACTCTTTGCCTCCTGCCAGGCAGCCAATCTCCTATCCGTGCTAGTATCTTTCCTGCAATAACATGGTCTCTTGCCTTGTTTAGCAGCCTTATGTGTGGCACTTTGTCAAAGACCTTCTGAAAATCCAAGTAAATGGTATTCACCGACTCTCCTTTGTCTGTCCTGATGATGATTTGCTCAAAGAATTCCAAAGTTTTCAGGCAAGACTTTTCCATGTGACTTCTGCCTATTTTATCATGTGCCTCCAAGTATCCTGAAACTTCATCCTTAGTAATAAACACCAACATCTTACCAATGACTATAATTTCTTGTCTTTTGCCTGCCTCCCTCCCTTCTTAAAGAGTGGGGTGATATTAGTGATTTTCCAGTCGTATGGAACTATTTCAGTACCACAACTTCAAAAAATCACTGCTAATGCCTCCACAATCCCTTCAGCTACCTCTTTCAGAACCCTGGGATACAGGAAACTTAACTACTTTCAGACTTTTCAGCTTCTCCAGCACTTTTTCCTTACGAGTACACTCACATCTGTAAGTATGATGTACACGACAAAGTTTTTCACTGTCTCACAGAACAGCACAGTATACGCCCTTCGGTCCACAGTGTCATCTCTTCCAATACAAATGTACTCCTAAGATCAATCTAAACCTTCCTTTGTACACAGCCCGAAACCCCATTTTTTTTTCTATCATCCATGTGCTTACCTAAAAATCTCTTAAATGTCCCAATGTATCAGCCTGCGGCAGTGCATTCCAAACACCTACTACTATCTGTGTAAAAGAACCTACTTCTGAAGTCTCCCCAAACCTTTCTACCACTCAGCTTAAATAGATGTACTGGCTATTGACATCCTGGAGAAAAGGTGCTGGCTTCCCATTCTATCTGTATCTCTCATAGTCTCATATACCTCTATCAATTCACCTCTCATTCTTCTTCACTCCAAAGAGAAGAGCACCTGCTCACTTAACCTGTCCTCATAATGCATGCTCTCTAATCCAGGTAGCATCCTGGTATATCTCCTCTGCAACCTCTCTAAAGCTTCCACATCGTTCCTTTAATGATGTCACCAGAACTGAAAGCAAAACTCTAAGTGCAGTCTAACCAGTTTTATAGAGCTGCAGTATTACTGTACCTTGCAGCTCTTGAACTCAATACTTTGACTAATGCAGACCAACACACCATATGTTTTCTTTAACAACCCTATCAACTTGTGCGGCAACTTTGAGGAATCTATGAACCTTGACCCCAACTAATGAAGGCCATAATAAATCCAATACTGGCCTTGTCTCCCAAGGGTGAATCCCTGCGGTTGGATCCTGGTGTCTAGTAACGGGACACTGCTGCCATTGAGCTGGGCCTGCCTCACTTACCGCCATTTTCCTCATTGTTGGGAAGGTAGTGGTCCACTGCTCGGTCCAGCCTGACCAGGACTTGGACTCCCCCAGCTTCCAGCGCCTGTCCCAGGCTTGAGTTGAGGAATGCAGTGGCCTGTCTGGCCAAAAGCTCTTGTACCCTCTCCATGGCAGCTGTCGTCCTCTTCATTAGGCCTTTCCGCCCAAGGGTGACCCGCTCCTGTGCATCCTCCAGGCTGAGGCTGATGGATTCTCCAAGGTGTGAGATCACCTGGTGGTGAAGGAGGTTGGAGGTCAGACAAGGTCTCAGACAGCGCCCATGGGGGGAGAGAATCCTTTAATGATGAAGGTCAGCCTTTTCAATGGAAAGCTGTTATGGCAACAGGGAGGGTGTGGGGCCTGGAGGGGGGTTACAGAGACATGGAAGGGTATAGGGGCTGAAAGGGTTAAATATGGGAGGGGTGTATGGCTGGACCCAGTTACAGAGATGGAGAGGGCTGTAGGTGCTGGAGGGGGGTTACAGAAACAGGGACGGGTGTAGGGTTGGGGGGTGGTGTGATGTGGGAAGGACATGAAATTTGATGAAGTTTAGAATTAGGACGTCCCCAGTGGAATAAGGCCTTAAGACATAGGAGCAGATTTAGGCTATTGAGTCTGCTCCGCTAGTCAATCACTGCTGAATCTTTTCCCCCTGCTCAGATCCACTCCCCATCCTTCTCCCTGTAACCTTTGATGTCATGTCTAATCAAGAACCCATCAAGCTCTGCCTTAAATACAGCCAACAGTTTGGCCTCCACATCAGCTTGTGGTAACAAATTCCACAAATTCACCACCCTCTGGCAAAAGAAACTTCTCTACATCTATTTTAAATGAATGCTCCTCTATTCTGAGGCTGTGCCCTCTTGTTCTAGACTCTCCCACTATAGGAAATATCCTTTCCACATTGACTCTGTCTTGGCCTTTCAACATTCAAAAGATTTCAATGAGATCCCCCTTCATCCTTCTGAATTCCAGCTAGCACAGACCCAGAGCTATCAAATGTTCCTCATATGATAACTCTTTCATTTCCAGAATCATCCACGTGAACCTGTTCTGAACCCTCTCCAATGCCAGCACATCTTTTCTTAGATGAGGAGCACAAAACTGTTCACAATACTCAAGATGAGGCCTTACCAGTGCCTTATAAAGTCTCAGCATCACATCCCTGCTCTTGGGTTCTGGACCTCTTGAAATGAATGCCAACATTGTGTTTGCCTTCCTCACCACTGATTCTACCTGCAAGTTAACCTTTAGGGGGTTCTGCTAAGTTCCTTTGCATCTCAGAAATTTGGATTTTCTCCCTGTTTAGAAAATATTTCTTCTACCAAAGTGCATGACCATACATTTTCCAACATTGTATTTGATTTTCCACTTTCTTGGCCATTCTCTTAATCTGTCTGAGTCCATCTGCAGCCTACCTATTTCCTTAAAGAAACCATGCTGACTTTGTCCTATCTTGTCCTGTCCCACCAGGTACTCCATAACCTCATCCTTAACAATTGACACCAACATCTTCCCAACCATTGAGGTCAGGCTAACTGGTCTGTAATTTCCTTTCTCCTGCCTTCCTCCTTTCTCAAAGAGTGGAGTGACACTTGCAATTTTCCAGTCCTCTGGCGCCATGCCAGAGTCCAATGATTTTTGACAGATGATTACCAATGCCTCCACAATCTCTAACGCTACCTCCTTCAGAACCCCAACGTGCAGTTCATCTGATCTGAGTGACTAGGTCTTCCAATTTTTATTTTTAGCACCTTCTCCTTTGTAATAGTAACTACACTCACTTCTGATCCTCACACCCTTCAACATCTGGCAAACAGCTAGTGTCTTTGACATGAAAACTGATGTAAAATACTCATTTGGTTAATCAGCCATCTCCTTGTCCCCCGGTTATTATTTCTCCTGTCTCATTTTTAGCTGTCCTATATCCACTCTCATCTCTTTTATATTTTACATACCTTAACAGCTTTTACTGTAAACTTTGACGTTGTCCGCTGGCTTGCTTTCGTACTTTATCTGTTCCCTCCTTATGATTCTTTAAGCTTCTCTCTATAGGTTTTTAAAAACTTTCCAATCCTCTACCTTCCCGCTAATTCTTAACGGCGACTGAGTGTGGACAAGCGGCGTTGGATGAGTGGACCCTTGTTAGGGGCCTCATCCATCGAAGGGGTTGCGGGCGGTGGGAGGGGTTCGCCCACTGGGAGTAGATCCCGGGTATCAGGTTGGTCCGCCACCCCTCCCCCCGCCACCTCGCGAGTTTTTGCAGAACACCCAGGGGAGTCCGCTGGCACACTTACCTCATCGACCGAAAGTTGGAGGATGGGGAACGTCTCTTCCAGTCCGTCCAGTCTGTGGGCTGCGACGTCATTGGCGACGTTAACTGCGGGGACGGGAACGGGAGAGTGGTGGGGTTATAGGTCACATACACCCCTGAGACTTACCTCTGTAGTTTCCATTTAACAAACCCGCTCTGTCACGAAGCGCAACTGGTGCGACGCTAGTTCACGAGGGGTTAAATGGAGAGTTTGTCCTGCCTTCTGCCCGGCAGTTCGGATCGACTTGCCCGCCCCGCTTTCGTCGGCAGCAGGGAGAGTGTAGAGTCCGGAACAAGGGGAGAGAACTACCGCAGAACCGGACAAACAGAGAGGTTGTCAGAATATCTAGCTCCCGAGCAGGAGTTGGGGGAGTGGCGAGGATCCGGGCGCTCTAATCCCAACCTCAGACAACCGCGGATCGGGTCAATCGGGGTTGCCAGAACTCAGCAGATGAGTGGGCGTAATGCAGAGCCGGTCGGCGAAGGGTTAAGGGGTCGATAGGTCAAAGTTACATTATGATGAGAAAGGCTCAGGGGAGGAATGCTAGCCCCCTGTTCCCCTGTGAACGGTGGGTTAAGGGAGGGAACCAATATCTTCCCCTTGTCCATACAACGCGCCGATGGCCTTGACTTTCCACCCATTAGTCTGAATTTACCGCAGCGTATATACGGCCAAGTAAAGAAGATCAGCGAAGTGGGGGTGGGGGTGGGGAGATGTTGGGGGGCTATACCCCGGGCCCCGGGGGAAAGTTGGTGGGCGTTGGGGGGGGGGTGGTTCTGAGGCTGGTGGACTACAGTAATGTACTGGGTACTATCACTTTCGTTACTTGGGAGTAGGGAGTTCAGCTTCGACACCTGTTTGCTGTCTAAGGCCAACAAAACAGCGGTTTGTATAGCTCGGTGACCCTAGGAGCAGGAGGATATCTCGGGATTCAGTTTGGTCACGGTCACGTGTGATAAGCACGAGTCTGGTGGGTAAGGGCACTCACACAACGGGAGCCTTATTAGCTCAACTGCGGAACTTTCACCGCCTGGGGCTCGCGTGAAGTTACGACGCTGTAGCTTAAAGACTGCGCGCAAGGTTTACGCCTGACTCTCACCCGCATTACCACAAGGGAGAGCCCATTCAGCCCATAAAGGCTCCAAATGGCGCATTCCTATTATCCAACACCTCCAACTCTCCTTTAACTCCACCCCACACCCTGACCTGCCCTGCAACTCGCCCTTCAGTCTAGCGCAGTAGAGGCCCTTTGTCCCTCAATGTTATGCTGATTCCTTAACCTGCGCTAAGATCAACCTAAAGTCTTCCTCCTATTATAGACCCCCAAATAAGAACATAGAATATTAGGGCACAATACGAGCCCTTCTAATCTACTCCGCGAACAATGTAACTCTTCCTTTCCACATCGCCCTCCACGTTTCTGTCACTACGCCTGTCTGAGTTTCTTAAATGTCGGTAATGTACCTGCTTCTGTCATCACTCCTGGCAGCACGTTCCACACACCCACCACGGTGGGTAAAAAATCTACCTCAATATACTTTTCTACAATCACCTTTTCCCAGACTTCCGTTCTAGGAAGAAGGACTTTCATTTGTAACTCAGAGCCAACTTGTTTATCACGACCAAGGTGTCCATGCAAGTTAGTCCCATGTGCTCTCATTTGCCCCATGTCCCTCAAATCCTTTCCTACCCGTGCAGCCATCCAATTGTCCTTTAAACGTTGTTATTGTACCTGCCTCAAACACTTCCTCCGACAGATCCTTCCATATGAGAGGCATAGACAGACTAGTCAGGCAGCGCCTTTCCCCCAGGGTGGCAATGCCAAAACCAGAGGTTAAGGTGAGTGGAGGGAAGTATAAGGCGAATGTCAGAGGTATGTTTTTCCTTTTACGTATAGAGGGTTGGATACATGGAGTGCCTTGCCAGGGCTGGTGGTACAGGCAAGTATATTAGGGCGTCGGTGCTGGTGAAACAACCCGTTTGTACTGTATTTGGCTATGTAATGTGGGAGCGAGGCGGATGAATTAGTCGCCTGGCGCCACGTCGGAGGGAGAAGATATTTACATCTTGTTTGTTCCACTTTACTTAGTGGACAGTGAATGAAGATCATTGTCAAGCATTACAGCGTCAACACACAGGCGCTGAGAGATACAACCCGGTATACTGCTGTCACTTGGCAAAGGCCAGGCACCTCCTTCCGCAGGGTCTTTCTATGGGAGCTGACCAGAATTGCACTCAATATTCCAAGTTGGGCCTCACCAACGTCTTATACAACTTCAACTTAATATCCCATCTCCTGTACTCAGTACTTTGATTTATGAAGGCCAATGTTCCAAGAGCTTTCTTTAAGACCCTGTCTATATGTGACGCCTATTTCAGTGAATTTAGTATCTGTATTCCCAGATCCCTTTTTTTCTACCATACTCCTCAGTGCCCTACTGCTCACGGTGTAAGACCTACCCTGGATGGTCTTACCGCCGTGGAACACCTCGCACTTGGCTAAATTAAGTTCCACTTGCCATTTTCAGCCCATTTTCCACTGGTCCAGATCCCGCTGCAAGCTCTGATAATCTTCCTTGCTGCCCACTATACCCCTGATCTCCGTATCATCCACAAATCTGCTGATCCGGTTAGTCATATTATCATCCTGATCACCGATATTAATGACAAGCAATAACGGGCCCATTCGTCATCCCTGCGCCCTCCACTAGTCTCAGGACTTCAGCCAGAGAGGCAACCATCTACTATCACCCTCTGGCTCCTCCCACAAAGCCTACGTTTAATCCAATTCACTACCTCATCTTAAATGCCGAGCGACTGAACTTTCTTGACCAACCTCCCATGCCGGATCTGTCAAATGCCTTCATCAATATTTCTGGTAGCTTCCTCGAAAAATTCTACAACATTTGTTGGACAAGACTTACCACGCATGAAGCCACGCCGAATATCTCTAAACAGTCCCCGTCTATCGATATACTCGTATACATATGGTCCCTTTCAATACTGTCCAATAACTTTCCCACTACTGAGGTCAGGCTCACGGGCCTATAATTTCCTGATTTTTTAAAAGCGTGTCTTTCTTAAACAGTGGAACAACATTAGAAATCCTCCGGTATGTCATCTGTCGCTAAGGATGATCGAAATATCTCTGCTATTGCCCCTACAAAGTCCAAGGGAACACTTTGCCAGGCCCTGGGGATTTATCCATCCTAATTTGCCTCAAGACAGCAAACACCTCCTCCTCTGTAGTCTGTATAGGGTTCATGAAGCCGATACTGCCTTGCGTCCAGAGTAAATACAGATGCAGAAAATAACCTAAGATCTCCCCCATTTCTTTTGACTCCGTGTATATACTGTATTACCATTCTGATCTTCTAGAGGACCAATTTTGTCCCTTGCAAATCATTTTGCTCTTAAAATATCTATAGAATCCTTTAGGATTCTCCTTCACCTTGTCTACTAGGACAATCTCCTGCCATCCTTTAAGTGTTCTTTTTACATTTCTGAAGCACCTCATTTATTCCTACCTGCCCGCACCAGTTTACACCTTTTTCTTGACAGGCCCTCAATATCTCTTGAAAATTCAAGGTTCCCGGTACCTGTTATGTTTACCTTTTATTCTGACAGGCAAATACAAATTTTGTACTCTGAAAATTTCACTTTTGAAGGCCTCCCACTTACCAAGCATACTTTTACCGGAAAACAACCTGTCCTAATCCACACTTACCAGATCTTTTCTGATGCCATCGAAATTGGCTTTTCTCCTATTTAGAATCTCAACCCGCGGACCAGACTTCTCTTTCTCCATATTTACTGTAAAACTACTGGCATTATGATCACTTGGTGCAAAGCGTTTCCTCTAATGGGAAGAGGGCTAAGGGAAAAGGGAGAAGGAGAAGGACGGGTGGGTAGAGAGAGAGAGAGAGAGAGAGAGAGATGAGGGAGAAGGAGAGGAGGGTAGCGAGAGAGAGAGAGAGAGAGAGAGAGAGAGAGCTGGGGAGATGAGGATGGTTGAGGAGAGGTTCCGCGGAGGGGACAGAAAGAAAGGGATGGAGGAGACAGAGAGGGAATGAGTGGAGAAGGGGAATGTAACGAGAGGTGGAGAGAGCAATGAGGAAGAGGATAGGTTAGAGGGAGAGGGGAAAGGGGGACAGAAATGGAGGGAGAGGTGTGAGGAGGACTTGTAGAGCGCTCATTTATTCTGGGGCTACGTGAAAGGGACGTGACAGGCGCTACAGATATGCAGCACTTTCTCTGCTACATCGTAAAGGGATTGTACAGACCACCCACGCCGGGCATTGGTCCTGTACCGTTCCCGAACCCCCGCACCCCACTCACTTTGAGATTCGAAGCTCTCCAGTACCGGTTGAATGCCCCTGGCCGCCAGGCGCGCCGCCAGCCTGACACTGCTCTCCACCAGGCCACACACGGAACGAGTCAGCCAGAAGCTCCGCTTCATGTCCGAATAGGTGGCCACCGCCAGCTGCGTGCTGGAGCTGACCAGCGGGAGTCCCCTGAAGCGACGGACGACACTGGTCTGGAGGGCGGGGTGGGAATGTGGGAGAGGTAGAGGGGACACATAGAACCCAGGGTTATTAAGAATAACCCTCCGACCGCCATCCGCACTCAGCGCTCGGTGTCATCGCATGCTCCACGCTCCGGCGGGCGCCGGATTTAAAGCGGTTTCCATTACGGCCTCAGGGAAGCTGCTTTCCCCATCACTTCAGCTCCACGTCCTCCTGCTACCCCTGGCGCCGGCTGATCCCGCAACCATTCTTATTCTGTCATTCCCATTCCCTCTCCCCACCCCCCAGAACCCATTCCCTCACGGCAGTCCACGTGTCAATGGCACTTATGCCATCTAACACCCTCCGTCCATCCCTCTGTTTACTTAGAGACCCAGCGTGGTAACTACTAGCCAAACTAGCCCGCGCTGCACAGTTACACCCATGTGGCCAAATAAGTTAGTGTCTCGTACACCTTTGGGATGTGTGAGGAAACCGGAGCACCCGGAAGAAACCCACTCGGAAAAAGTACAGACTCCTGGCAGACAGCGGCGGGATGTGAACCCGGGTCACTTACCGAACGTCTCTGTCCCTCCGCTATTTTCTTACCGAACGTCTCTGTCCCTCCGCTATTTTCTCTCCCCTCCTTCACTACGCCCTTTCCCACTCCATCTTTTCTGTCTCTTTTATCCCAACTCTCTCTTCCGTCCCTCTCCTCTGCTTTCATTCCCTTCATCACCATCCCTCCTTCTCGTGCCCCTTATCCACTTCTTCCATCATCTCATCCATATGGGGTTGAGGAACAGTTACTACCCCTCAACCATCAGGCTCTTGAACAAAGGGGATCACATCACTAACTTCACTTGTCCCATCATTGAAATGCCCCCACACAATGGATACACTTTCAAGGACTCTTCACCTCAGGTTCTCGATAATTAATGAATCCCAGGGTTGTTTATGGTGACATATGTGTACCTGGATGATAATTTTATTTTTAAATCCATTCCATTCTCCCACTTCTGAAAACTGGCGGTGCTTTATAAATTACTATACATATATCTTATTGTAATTTATAGTATTTTATGTATCGCACAGAACTGCTGCCGCAAAACAAATTTCATGACAGTGATAATAAACCGCTTCTGATAATGCGAATTCTGAGATTCCCCCTGTTCCTCTCCGCCCCTTCCTCCCTCTTGTTTCTGCGCACAACCATTGTTTCACAGAAAAAGAGCAAAGGCCACAGTGGACATGTGACAGGTACAGCCTACCCGAGGAGCTCTGTTTGACGATCTCCGCGCCGCCATCCTGATATCCGCTGTCGGAAACAAGACAGGCACCGTCAAATGTACTTAATCGGAACCACTTGGGAATTCCAGGAAAGCATGGGTCTAGTTAGCATGTAAAACACCGGAGGAACTCCGCAGGCCAGGCAGCATCTATGGGGGTGGAAATGAACGGTCAATATTTTGGGCCAAACCTCTATAGATGCTGCCTGACCCGTTGAGTTCCTCCATCAATCAATAAACACAAGAGATTCAGCATCTGCAGAATCTCTTTTGTCGCATATCTGGTTACTGTCAAAGAGTCCCAAGACGTCTTCTGTGTATTCCTTTCCATAGATGCTGCCCGATCTGCTGAGTTCCTCCAGCATTTTGTGTGCGTGTTACTCTACTCCTGGGACCAGGACGTGTTATCATAAAGAAGCACAACAGCGCCTTTTCAGTATTTGCGGCAGGTGACCAAAGCCTTTGACAATTTTTATAGGCGCACACTGGATAGTGCCCTCACTAGATACATCACGGCCTGATATGGAAATAACATTGCCCAGGATTGAAAAACAAAACTCTCCAGGAAGTGGTGCATGCTTCCCATTCCATCAAGGGGAAAGCCTTCCCTATCATCGAGTACATTCACATGAGCGCTGCCACAGGAAAGCAACATCCATCATAAAGGACTCCCACCATCCAAGCCATGCTCTCTTCTCATTACCACCATCAGGCAAGAGGTACAGAGCATCAGGTCCCATACCATTAGGGTTAGGAACAGTTGTTACCCTACAACCATCAGGCCCGCTAACCGGCATGGATGACTTCGATCGCCGCTGCTCTGAGCTGATTCTACAACCGATAGACTCACGTTCAAGGATTCTTTACAACTCGCGTTGTACTCAGTATTGTTTTTATTTGCATATTTTGTCTTCTCTCGGACATAGTCTGTAGTCTTTGCCTGTTAATGTACAGTTTGTCATACATTCTATCGTATTTATTTTTTCCCTGTAAATGTCCGCAAGGAAATTCATCTCAATGTAGTATATAACAACACATAGGGACTTTAATAATAAATTTACTTTTTCGAACTTCGAACTACAGCTACATTGATAGTCAGCGCGAACTCAATGGGCCGAAGTGTCAAGTAACGGACCTCTGGGCAATAATGCCCCCAGCTGTTCCCAGGTTCAATACTGGCTTTGGTGAGACGTGAACTCACAACTCCCCTACATTTACACATTCGCCACACCCCTAACACAGCCCAGGTCCTGGGGTGGGGACTGTGTGGGATTTCAGCGGGAAAGAGCAAAGGCAGGGGTGCGGCGATCACCGATTGGGGTTCAATTCCTCCGCTCCCCTAAGGAGTTTGCCGGCTCTCCCTGTGTCCGCGAGGGTTTCCTCCGGATGCTCCGGTTCCCTCCCACACTCCAGCAGTGTATGGATTGGTAGGTTAGTAAAGTGAGGGCATGCTATGTCGGCGGAAGCATGGTGACAATTGTGGGATACTCACCCACCCCAGCACAGTACGAACTGTTTAGATCGTTGACTGAAAAAGCGATTCGTTTCTCTGCATGTTTAGGTGTACAGGTGACAAATAAACTAATCTTTAATCTTACAAAAATGTCCGGACCAAGCCGAATCTTAGGAAGGGAAGAATCATTTTTTGGAAGTACTGGGCATGAGGGGCACTTCTGTACAAGGCGATCGCGTTGGACAGAGAATTCTGCGACCGCTACATCGCGAGGTCACCATTCTCACACACCCGCTTCTCGATGCAAGCGCACATGAAGCGGAAAGATTCCGGGAGAAGGTATCATGGAGTGGGAGAAGTTGTCGGTGACACACAGCAGTTGCATCTTACCGGCACAGATTTGAAGTGGTGGCCCAGGGGCAGTTATTCTGGAGAGATCCAGCCACGGGGACGCGGAACGCAAACGGGAGTATCAACTCTTTAAAAGCCCCGCCTACTCATTCACTGGCTCGGCTGCCTGTCCGTCAAGCAGACCCAGAATGGTTCTCTTCAGCACCCACCCCTCACCTCCCACCAGTCACGGGGCGAGGAGAAGAGGCTTGGGAAAACAGGCGCCCCCCCACCTCACCCCCATCGTCCGGAATTTCTTCAATTCCACGAGGTACTAGTCAGCGTTATGGAGTCCCTGCCTTCAATAGCTGTTCTGAAGAGGGGATGAACTTGCAACCTTTTTTTTTGCTTAGATGGCTGTCGTTTGCTCGTTTGTGATCTTTTTCTCCTGCGCATCAAGCGTTCGTCTTTTATTTTTATCTTTTTCTTTAATTGAGCTTCTTTCGGTTTTTTTTTGCCTTGTGGCAACCCGTGAGCAAACAATTCTCAAGGCTGTATAATTTATACATTCTTTGGTAATAAATGAATCTTGAGAACCGACCCTTCTGTAAGTCTCCTGAGAACTTACTTAAGCACATTACCCTTTCCAGGACATAGGCCGCCGACACCAGCTCGCCAGATTCCTCTCTTCTGACCCACTTTCAAGTGGTCCCCAAATCACCTTCGAAGATCCTTCCTCTATAAGAGGGTGACGTCTTTGGAGCTTCTGTAGGCGTTTCCGTAGTACCGTTCTTTTTACGGGAGCCAATCCTGTGCTCAACTCTCCTCCTTCCGCAGCCGGGCTAGACTGTCCATGGTGTAGTTCCCCTGACGAGTACGGATTAAAATTAGCTGACAGCACCTTGAGAGGAGGGAAATTAGCGCGGGGTTTTCACAGCTGACGTGCTGCAACTGCACACGATTGTACTGACACAGTGTATGGAACTCTTCGTCGTCAAGGGTTCCTCTCTTACTTAAAAATACATTATTTCTGTTTTTGCACTATTTTAACTTTTAATATACATATATTATCTGTAGTTGATATAATTATGCATTTTTCTAATTATCATGCATTGCATTGTACTGATAGAGCTAGGTTAACAAATTCCACGATATACGCCGGTGATATTACACGTGACTCGGATTCTATCTCAGGGGGATAAAGTTAGACCTGTGTTCTTTGGGGTTTAAAAGACTGAGGGATGATCTTTTTTAAACCTGGAAGATCTCGACAGGAACAGGATAGGGTAGGGGTTATGATTATTCCACTACTGGGAGAGTAGGTTACAATCTTTGAGGGGAGGGGTGGGATGATTTCGAACTTTGGAGGCCCTCCGTTGGTCGGGGTCGACCATGGGTGTTGCGTCCCGGCTGTCTATGTGATACGAAAGCCAGGGCAGTACCATTAAGGAGAGCAATCTGTTGCCCATGTAGCAAGCTCCCCATCTCCATGCAGTAGACAGAAACCAAAGGAACGTCAGAGAACAACACAGTATGGCACCATAGTCATAGTCATACTTTATTGATCCCTGGGGAAATTGGTTTTCGTTACAGTTGCACCATAAATAATAAATAGTAATAAAACATAAATAGTTAAATAGTAATATATAAATTATGCCAGTAATTTATGAAATAAGTCCAGGACCGGCCTATCGGCTCAGGGTGTCTGACCCTCCAAGGAAGGAGTTGTAAAGTTTGATGGCCACAGGCAGGGATGACTTCCTATGACGCTCGGTGCTGCATCTCGGTGGAATGAGTCTCTGGCTGAATGTACTCCTGTGCCCACCCAGTACATTATGTAGTGGATGGGAGACATTGACCAAGATGGCATGCAACTTGGACAGCATCCTCTTTTCAGACACCGCCGTGAGAGAGTCCAGTTCCATCCCCACAACATCACACCACCAGCGCAGTAATTGCTGAACTCAACGTTGGACTTAGGGATCCTTTAGGTCACACTTTGGGGGGGGGGGAGCGGTACTGAGGGAATGTCACATTGTGGACGTTGGATCACAGCCGATTAAGTTTTCAGCCTTTGGGACCTGCTGACCACAATTGGTCCCATCCTGTGACCTACTGACCGTTGGCATCAGACAACTGTGTTTGGGCCTCAGACCCTGCTGGCATTTGACGCAGTTTCCTCAGGATGCCTCCCACCGCCACTAGGATACCACCCAGGCAGGCTCCGCTCCTCGGCTGGGGTAGCCAGCCGGCCTAGGGATCTTGCCCAGTCCAGACACAACGTTTATATGGGTCGTCTCAGTGTGTTGGCCAGACTTCAGTCCCATCTGTCCCTGCATCTCACTGCAAGGCCCCGCTCCCTCACTGACGCGACCACATACAGCCACGCTCCCCGCCAATGCGACTACGCACTCGCCCGGACATCCGTCTTCCACCTAGCCTGCGGGTAACTGCCAATCACCGTAAACTAAACACGGCTCAGAGGTAATTAACTGATCCAGCCTGACTGGATAATTGAAGTGTCACTCACGGCTAGCCTCCTCCCCATCATCCCCTCTGTGGTAATCTGCCTATCACATTAAATATCCCACCCTCCCGCTCTGACGCTAATACATAAGCCACGCCCCTTCCCGAGAGCCTGTGCGGCTTTTAATCGGCGGCGGGAGGCGAAGATGGTGGTTGCGGAGGGCGACGCGCCCGCCTTTGACTGCTCTGTGGCGCCGACGGACAGCACCCTGAGCTCCGAGCAGCTGGAGCGGTACCGCAAATGCGTGGCCCGGGCTAAGGAGCAGGCGCGGTCGGGTAACCTGCAGGCGGCTCTGGACCTGTTGTCGGAGGCCATGTCGCTGCGGCCGAGTGAGCGGCTGGAGCGGCGGATACGGAAGGTGCGAGAGGCGCTGGAGGCTCAGGCCGACGAGGGTGAGGACGAGAACGAGTGGGTGCCCGTGGAAGGTTGCGAGTTACACCTCTACCGCCAGCTTTACGAGCGGCTACACCCGCATCAGCGGCGCGGCGTGGCCTTCCTGCATCGCCTGTATGCCGAACAGCGCGGCGGCGGCATCCTGGCGGACGATATGGGCCTGGGCAAGACGATACAGTTACTCGCCTTCCTCTCGGGCATGTTCGACGCCCGCCTGGTGCACAGCGTACTTATACTGATGCCCGCCTCGCTGCTGGCTAACTGGATGGACGAGTTCGCCAGCTGGACGCCGGGGCTCCGAGTCAAGGGTAAGTCACAGTCATAGTTGTACTTCATTGATCCCGGGGGAAATTGGTTTTCGTTACAGTTGCACCATAAATAATTAAATAGTAATAGAACCATAAATAGTAATATGTAAATTATACCAGTAATTATGAAATAAGTCCAGGACCAGCCTATTGGCTCAGGGTGTCTGACCCTTCAAGGGAGGAGTTGTAAAGTTTGATGGCCACAGGCAGGAATGACTTCCTAAGGCACTCAGTGCTGCATCTCGGTGGAATGAGTCTCTGGCTGAATGTACTCCTGTGCCCAACCAGTACATTATGTAGTGGATGGGAGACATTGTCCAAGATGGCATGCAACTTGGACAGCATCCTCTTTTCAGACACCACCGTCAGAGAGTCCAGTTCCATCCCCACAACATCACTGGCCTTACGAATGAGTTTGTTGATTCTGTTGGTGTCTGCTACCCTCAGCCTGCTGCCCCAGCACACAACAGCAAATGTGATCGCACTGGCCACCACAGACTCATAGAACATCCTCAGCATTGTCTGGCAGATGTTAAAGGACCTCAGTCTCCTCAGGAAATAGAGAAGGTGGTGTGATGGTCTTCAGGTGGGGAGTGGGCGGGGGTGAGAACTCCAGCAGGCAGATGAGCATGATCGGGGTGAGGAAGGCTGTGAAAGTTCCTTGAAGTGGGGAGGGGATCTGAGCTCAGCGGTGGGCCTGGGGAAGGGTGAGATGGGATGGGGAAGGCTGAAAGTGTCTGGGAACAGGAAGGGTAGGGTGAGGGGACACAGGGGTTTGAGAAATTTGGGAGATCCTTCACGATTTTCTGCACACCTATAAGAGTGCTCTTAATTTGCTCCAATGAAAAGTACCAACTGTCTCCATAATTCAAGTCCAAACAACATCCTTGTAAGTCTTCTCTGCCCTCTCCAGTGTAAAGGCACGTTTCCCATAGTGTGGTGACTGAATCTGTGCATGAGTTTCTAAATGTGTTCTTGCCAATGTCTCATACGAGTGCAACATGACACCCAACTTCTATACCCACTTTGCTGACTGATGACCAGTGTGCCAAGAACTCCCTACTGTGCCCTGTGACACCTTTTTCAGGGAACTATGCATCTCTACCCTTAGGCTAGTAGGTCCCTGCTATTTACTGTGAAAGTCCTGCCCTCGTTTATCTTCCCACACTTATCTCAGCTCAACTACGCAGTTGATCAACATTCATCTAAATCCTGAAAAACTCCCAAAAAAAAACACATCATTGATAGAAGATTGGTTGACTGGCAGAAGGCACAGAGTAGGAATAAAAGGGACCTTTTCTGGTTGGTTGCCAGTGACTAGTGGTTTGTCTCAGGGTCAGTGTTGGGACAGATTATTTTTGCATTGTATGTCAATGATTTGATGATGGAAGTGATGGCTTTGTGGTCAAGTTTGTGGAGGATCTGACGATAGGTGGGAGGGCAGATAGTGTTGAGGAAGCAAAGTTTCTGCAGAAGGACTTAAACAGATGAGAAGAATAGTCAAAGATGGATGATGGAATATTGTGTAAGGAAATGCATGGTCATGCACATTGGTAGAAGGAATAAAGGTGTAGATTATTTTTGAAGTGGGGAAAAAAATGGTACAAGGGGACTTGGGAGTCCTTGTGCAGGATTCCCTATAAGTTGAGTTGGTGGTAAGGAGGCAAATGCAATGTTAGCATTCATTTTGAGAGGACTAGAGAGGATGTAATGCTGAGGCTTTATAAGGTATTGATCAGGCAGAACTTGGGAGTATTGGGCTGAAAAATCCTCACAATACTTTTCTGAGAAAAGCTTTGGAGACTGCCCAGAGGAGGCTCTTGAGAATGTTCCTGGGAATGAAAGTGTTGACTGATGTATGAGGAGCATTTGATGTCTCTGCTCTAAGCTTGGAAGAATGAGGAAGATCTTATTGAAACCTACTGAATGTTGAAAAGCCCAGAAGGTGGATATGGAGAGGATGTTTCCTATGGTGGGTGAGTCTAGGACCAGAGGGCTCAGCCTCAGAATAGAAGGATGTCCCTTGAGAACAAAGATGAGGAGGAATTTCTTTAGCCAGAGGGGCTGGTGAATCTGTGAAATTCATTGCCACAGGTGGCTGTGGAGGCAAAGCCATTGGATATATTTAAACGCAAACATGAGGAAATCTGCAGCTGCTGGAAATTCAAGCAACACACATAAAAATTTCTGGTATGATGAAGGGTCTCGGCCCAAAACCTCAATTGTACCTCTTCCTATAGATGCTGCCTGGCCTGCTGCGTTCACCAGAAATTTTTGTGTGTGTTGCTTCGATATATTTAAAGCCAGGGTTGATAGATATTTGATTATTAAGGTGTCAAAGATTATGGGGAGAAGGCAGGAGAATGGGGTTGAGAGAGGAGGAATAAATTAACAATGATGGCATGGCAGAGTAGAATCAATGGCCTGAATTGTCAACGGTGATCAACCGGATGTAATGAAAAAGTACCACAGTTGATTCTTTTCCACCCTTATTAGTAGCAAGCTGTGAGAGAGAACTTTCCTTCTGCACTCAGTCATCCATGGAAGTCTCTCTGCCTAAGCACAGAGATTTTTTAATCCATCTTTGTCACATATGGAGAAAACAAAATTTTGCTACCCCAATTGTCCCATTCTCAGCAACAGTGATAGTCCGAGACAAAGGCCACTTAATCACCTAAAACAGAGATAATCATACTTGACAAAGAAAAGCAGAGGTAAACAGAGTATAATTGCTTCCTGCATGTGAGACAAGGAAGCTTAGCATCTAATTTCTTGCATGTCAGCAGGACAAATTGATCCTTTAACATCTCAATGCAAAAGAATAATCAGTTCGATAGACATTCCAGCTACTCAAATAGAGCAAAACTTAGGTCCACGCTACGCCGGATAATTTTGAAAACTAAGCCTTTTCTCTTCATTTTGACCCTCTGTCCACATTGAAATGGCGTTTTCATCCTCCGAAAACGGAACTTTTCTAAAACTCTCCAGAATGTGTAAATTTGAAAATGATTGTTGCGTGTTGTAGTGTGGACAGGGTAAACGGAGAGATTTAAAAACGCTGTCATGACAACAGCAGAACAACAATGCTTTTTCTGCTTCTGCTTGGTACTGTGCAAGCACTGCTGTACGGCTGTTATAACACACAGTCAGTGTGAACGGCGTGAGAGTTAAATTGTAAAGTGAGCTTTTTTGACTATTTAAAAACGCTGTCATGACGTGCCGGAACTGATGGTCGCGGCAGCGCGGCATTTCATTATTGAACACAACCCCCCACACAACCTAACAATTTCAGAACAGACGGCAGTGAGACTGAAGCCAGAAGAGTTAGAAATGTACTCACCAAATACTTTGACCCATAGCTTACTGAATAAATAACTATACTCACTTTACCCCATTTTCTGTCCTTGCTTGTATGAAGGCGGTTTACCTATTTATGCAAGTACTTCTCTGACAATAGATGTGTAACAGCCTAATGTAACATTGTATGGAAATACAACACTAATACAGACATGTTTTATACATTTAACAAGGTGCTTTATTAATGCAACAGAGTTAGTCAGTTTTTCAATGTTCGTTGTCAGCCAGGTCATACTGTCGGTGAACTTCCTGTCGATTGCCTCCATACGCTCCAGTATTTGTTTTTTAGTTTTAAGTCCTCCTGCGTGAGAGCCAACAGCAATTTCTTTGAAGTTTTTCTAGTCTATAACTGGACAAATGCTCACCAAGTGTACTGTTTCCTCTTCACTTGTTTTCTGTGCCCTGCGCATGCCCAGTAGGAGGAGATTTGCCCAAATATCTGTTCTAATGTGGACGGAGATATTTTGAAAAACGCTTGGTGTGGATGCCTGTCGTTTTTACTCAAAACCGGCGTTTTCAAAATTATCTACGTCCACAGTATGCTGGATCATTTTGAAAACGAAGCCTTTTCTCTTCGTTTTGACCCTCTGTCCACATTGAAATGGTGTTTTCATCCCCTGAAAACGGAGAGCTTTTCTAAAACACTCCCCAGAGTTTGTAAATTTGAAAACGATTGTTGCATGTTGTAGTGTGGACAGGGTAAACAGATTTAAAAACACTGTCATGACAACATCACAACAATGCTTTTTCTGCTTCTGCTTGGTACTGCGCAAGCACTGCCGGACGGCTGTTATAACACGCAGTCAGTGTGAACAGCGTGAGATAAATTGTAAAGTGAGCTTTTTTGACTAGATCCCCTAAATTGATTTGATTGAGTCTATCATTAAAAATATTAATGTCAGAAATACTGCGCAGGTCTGGTGGCAGAAGATTCCACTCTCTTGATCTTGGGTAGAGGATGGCTTCATGCGTGTTTGTTTACTTTATTGTCTACGTTAATAGCTTGTTTGGAGTTAAACATCTCCACATTCTCCACTGCTTTGCTGACTTTGTAGTCGTTTGTAACTCGCAGAAACAGCTCGACTTCATTGTCTGTCTAAACGAAGAAGTCCGGTCTGCTTTTTCCAGAGGAGGTTTTCTTTGTATTCCCCGAAGACATTGCTGAAAACTTTCTTTCGCTGTTGTTGTTGGTACTGTAGTTTTTGACCAATGGAACTAGCACAACGCTGCTGCAGAAATGTAAATATTATACGGTTTCCTCTTCGCTTGTTTTCTGTAAACGTGTCTGCGGATGCCCAGTAGGAGTAGATTCGCCCAAATACCTGTTTTAATGTGGACAGGGATATTTTGAAAAACACCTAGTGTGGACACCTGTCATTTTTACTTGAAACCGGCGTTTTCAAAATTATCTGGTCTAGTGTGGACGTAGCCTTAATAATTTAGGTAAGAGACTCCACCAAAATTAAGAAACAGATGTAAGGAATGTCCTGTCTAATCTCCATCATCAACCACCTTTTGTCGAAACCAAAAGGTGTGAAAAGTCAGGAGACATCCTCTTGTGAGTTTTTAATCCATATTTCACTCCAGAGAGCAGCTGCTCAAACACGTTGCAGCCATTCTCAAACCAGGATATACAGGCTCAAGCTTAACCATTATCTACAGGATTCTGACAATCCCCTTAAGACTTTATCAGGATGGCCTAATTCTGCTCCTATGACCACACGTTGGAGGAGCTCAGCTGTTCGGGGAGCATTTATGGAGAGGAATAAACAGTTGATGTTGCAGCCTCCCTAAGTCTTGAAGTTGATGGGATTATGATGGAAGTTTCTAAAATTGAGAGACATGAATGGGGTAGACATTCAGAATGTTTTGCTCTAGGGTAGAAATGGCAGTTACTAGAGGGCATAGATTTAAAGGGAGAACAGGAATCCTTAAAGGAGATGCGCAGGATATTTATTTTTGCATACAGCGATAGGTCTGTGGAACATGGTGCCGGGGAGGTGGTAGAAGGGAATATGTTAACAACATTGAAGAGACGGTTAGGCATGCAAATGGACAGGTTTCCTGTGCAGACTAATTATTAGTTCAACTTGCGGTTGTAGGCCAAAGGCCCTGTCCCGATGTAATGCTTTCGAGATAGGGTGGGGATGTTTGAGAGGGCTTGGGGAGAGAAGGGAGGCCAGTGTTGGATTGATAGACCCATGGACTGGAAACTGCTGACATGGAAGAGAGCTGAAATGAATAAATATTTTTAAGGGTGGTGGGATGATTAGTGCTGGGGTTTTTGTCTGGGAAATAACTGTTTATGCCTGGCAGTAATCATCCGCTGGATCTCTGTTGTGAAAAGTATGGGGGAAGCTGTACTATAAGATCATGTTTCTCCTGGTTTGAGCACGACACTGCAAATGGAGGTGTGTGTGGTGTGTGTGTGATTTGACTCCCCCACATTAAACTCAAGGAGCAGAATAGTCAGTGAAAACCTACAAAGATGTACAAACAATGTGCAAAAGACAGTGTGAAAATATTAAAAAAGGTAAGATAAAATAAATACATTAAACATGCAATTTGGGGAGGGAAATCAAAGGAATATTTATATAAATGGAGAGGGCAAATGAATCAAAAGGAGGTCATACCGTATGCAAATGGAGAGAGAGATGTCTAAATGTTCTAACACAATTAGAGTTAGCAAGCATGGCAGAATTAGTGACATCAATATCACAGAGGATGCCGAAACATCTTGGATCGGAGGGACTGTAGGGATAACTTCACTGTTTCACTCACCAACTGTTCCCATAACCTATGGACTCACTTTCAAGGACTCTTAATCTCATGTTCTCTATTACTTATCATATTATTTTAGTTTGCACATTGTCTGCCCATCTTGAGTGCAGTTTTTCACTGATTCTATTGTCTCTTTGTATTTACTGTGAATCCCCGCAAGAAATGAATCTTGGGGTACTGTATGATATTTATATTCTTTGAACTGTGTTCTATGTTCTGTTCTTATCAAGCCTTTCTCTCAATTTCTGCAGCCTTCCATGGCTCCAAGGCGGAGCGGACCCGGAACCTGGAGAAGGTGCAGCGAAAAGGGGGGGTGGTCATCACCACCTACCAGCTGGTGATCTATAACTTGGAGCAGCTCTCTCACCTGGACGGCCAGCCGTTCAACTGGGACTACATGGTCTTGGATGAGGCACACAAGATCAAATCCCAACTCAGCAAAACCACCAAGCACGTCAACGCCATCCTGGCCAAGAACAGGGTCCTACTGACTGGCACCCCTGTGCAGAACAACCTGCAGGAGATGTGGACCCTCTTTGACTTCGCCTGCCAGGGCTCGCTGCTGGGGCCCTTGAAGACCTTTAAGACAATGTATGAGAACCCCATCACCCGTGCGAGAGAGAAGGACGCCACCCCTGCAGAGAAGGCGCTGGGACTTCACATCTCGGAGTCGCTCATGCGGCTGATCGGGCCCTACTTCCTGCGGCGGACTAAGGAGGCCATTCGGGACGTGGAGGAGCAGCCCCTGGAGGCTGAAACAGGAGGACGGAGGCCAGCGGCCAAAGGCGACATGCTGTCCCTGAGCCAAAAGAACGATCTGATTGTGTGGGTCCACCTCAGCCCCGTCCAGGAGGAGATCTACCGCAAGTTTGTGTCATCCGAGCTGATCCAGGAGCTGCTGCAGACTAAACTCTCTCCGTTGGTCCAGCTCAACAACCTGAAGAAGCTCTGCGACCACCCGAGGCTGCTGTCCAGGAGGGTCTGGGGGGAACTGGGGCTGGAGGCGGGTGATGGAGACGGCTATGACATCCGTCAGGTCTCCAACGAGCTGCTGGTCCAAGAGTCGGGCAAGCTGGTCTTCCTGCTGGGTTTGCTGGAGAGGCTGCGGGAGGAGGGCCACCGGACCCTGGTCTTCTCCCAGTCACGCAAGATGCTGGACATTGTCCAGAGGGTGCTGACCGCCAGGGGCTTCCAGCTGGCCCGCCTAGATGGCACCATGGCCTTGCCAGAGCGGCAGAAGGTGGTGGAGAGCTTCCAGCGCTACTCCCACTGCTCAGTCTTCCTGCTCACCACCCAGGTGGGTGGAGTGGGCCTCACCCTCACTGCTGCCAACCGGGTAGTGATCGTTGACCCCAGCTGGAACCCTGCCACCGACGCCCAGGCCGTGGACAGGGCATACAGAATTGGGCAGACTGAAGATGTGCTTATCTACCGCCTGGTCACCTGTGGCAGTGTGGAAGAAAAAATCTACAGGAGGCAGATCTTCAAGGGTGAGTCCCAGCAATGGCAGCTCAGGGCAAGGTGGGGGGGTGGTGGGGTTGGTGTATTTGTCTTGGTGGGTTGCATTTTGTGGGACAGGAGCACCAGGACTAATTGTTGGGGAGAGACCACTGCAGCAATCAAGTGGGACCTACTCTGGAGATGTGGCCTTTTGGGGGGTGATAGCTGTGGGATCTGGAGTTGAGGTAGAGGGTTGGGCGACCAGCAGATGGGTCGAATAGCATCTTGTGTAGGTGGGTAGGAGGGAGGTAAAGGGCTTCTGTTTCTATTTTGGTTTGCCTGTGTTGATATAAACATGGTGAGCATGCTATGTTGGTGCCGTAATGTGTGGCTCACTAGCGGGCTGCCCCCAGCACATCTGTATTTCGCTGTTAATGCAAATGACACATTTCACTGTATGCTGTACTTGTGGTAGATAAACTGGAATTTGAATCATTGGCGATGCAAAATTGCCCTCTTGGCTCGCCTGTCATCTCCTTACTTGGATCCGCCTTTTTGCTCACTCTACCCTTATCCCTTGCCTCTGTATTCCCCACCTTCTCTCTTCCATTCAGAACAGCTGAAGATTCTCATTAAAAAAGCAAAGGCGCTTGAAAGATATGTGGATAGGAACGGTTCAGAGGGATGCACAAAATGCTGGGGGAGCTCAGCAAGTCAGGCAGTATCTATGTAGAGGAATAAACAGTTGATGTTTTGGACTGAGACCCTTCAGGTCTGGATATGGGCCAAATGCAGACGAATGGGGTTAGCTTAGATGGGAACCTTGGTTGGCATAGACCAGTTTAGCTGAAGGATTAATGAGACCCTTCACCTGTGCTGTAAGAGTCAGCAGTCTCCCCACCCTCCCTACCAGGAAAGCCTCAAAGCTCTGTTTTCATTTGACTCCAGACCTAACCATGGCCCCTCCACCGCCGCCTTCCTCCATCTAGCTGAACTTGTTCTCACTGTAAATAATTTCTCCTTTGGCTCCTCCCACTTCCTTCAAATAAAGGGTGTAGCCATGGGCACTCGCGTGGAGCCCAGCTATGCCTGCCTGTTTGTCGGTTACGTGGAACAGTCCATGTTCAAGCCTACAATGGTGACCATCCTGCGCTTTTCTTATGCTGCATGGACTGCATTGGTGCTGCTTCCTGCAACCATGCTGAACTCATCAACTTCATCCACTTTGCTTCCAACTTCCACTCTGCCCTCAAGTTTACCTGGCCCACTGTCGTGATCTGGTCACACTAGGGTTGGAGGAACAACACTTTGTATTCCATTTGTGTAGCCTCCAAACTGATGGCATGAACATCAATTTCTTGAACTTCTGGTAATGTTCCCTTTCACTTCCCATCCCCTTTTCTGTCTCTCACTTCATCTTGCCCACCCATTAGCTCCCTCTGGTGGTCCTCCTCCCCTTCTTTCTTCCAGGGCCTTCTCTCTTTCACCAATCAACTTCCCAGCTCTTTACTTCATCTCTCTCTCTCTCCCTCTCACTGTTTCAAGTTTCACCTATCAGGTTGTGTTGCTCTCTCTCCTCCCCCCTCCTCCCCACCCTTTTAAAACTATTCAGCTTTTTTTCTCCAGTCCTGCCGAAGGGTTTCAGTCTGAATCATCAACTGTGCTCTTTTCCATCCAGAATTTTGTGTGTGCTGCTCAGATTTCCAGCATCTGCAGGTTTTCTCTCGTTTATGGACTGTGTTTATTCCTTTCATAAATGCTGCCTGACCTGCTGAGTTCCTACAGCATTTTGTATGTTGCTCTGGATCTCCAGTATCTGCAGAATATCTTGTGCTTGGCATCCTTGTGAAACTCTTGAGAACCCTCTTCAAAACCTCCATAGCCTGCCTGTAAACACTAGAGATTCTGTAGTTGTTAGAAATCCTAGCAATGTGCACAAAATGCTAGAGAAACTCAGTAGGTCAGGCAGCATCTTTGGAGATGAATACAGTCAACGTTTTGGGCCTAAACCCTCCATCAGGACTACCTGTAATCTGCATTATATCCGACCTGTAATGGGCCAGAACAGCGCACAATACTGTGGGCTAGCCACAGATTCTGCCTGACCCGCTAAGTACTCCAGCATATTGCTTGGTGCTCCGGGTTCCAGCATCTGCAGTTACCACTGACTCCAGAGGGCCAAAATGCCTGAAAAAGCGGCTGGAAATCTGAAATAAAAATAATGCCGGAAATCACAGGCGAGACAGCATCTATGGAAAAAGCTGGATTGCCTAACATCTTCCCTGTCTACTGCCCTCCTGCTCCCCCACCAAACCTGATCCTGAACACTTCATCAAGGACCTGCAGCATTCAGATCAGGCTCTCCTCTTGCTGCTGCCACCCGGAAGGAGGTACATGGGGCTCAGCACCTGGGTCAGGAACAATTATTACTCAATCATCAGGCTCTTAAATCCATGGTGATAACTTCACTCATCTTAATATTGAACTGCTCCCACAACCTATGGAGTCACTCTCAAGAGCTCTTCATCTCATGCTCTATTAATTTAATTGTCTTTTCTTTTTATACTTGCACAGTTTGTCTTTTGCATGTCAGATGTTTCTCTTTTTATGGGTTTTCATTGACCATCATTTCTTTGTATTTGCTGTGAATGCCTCCATGAAAATGAATCTCTAGTTGGTATAAGTGACGTGTGCACCTGGATGATAAATAAATTTACTTTAGTCCACAGTCCAGAAGCGAGTTGCGGAGACTGACAGCTTCCTCCGCAGGGACGTTCCTGCAGCCTCAGGTCCTGCTTTACTGCATTTATTCTCTCGGTATGACTGAGGCTGTTGTGTGAGCCGTACAACATGTACTTCAGCCCATCCTTCCCCGCTCTGCATTAGCCCAGTAGTTTTCCATTCCTTGGTCAATCTTGAGGCCCTCCATTGGTTGAAGTCAACCGTGGACGTTCCGTCCTACCTGTCTGTACTGCGCAAGCCAGGGCAGTACAATATGCAGACCAAGCTGTTACCGAAGTAGCAGGCTCTTCCCCCCCCCCCCCCTCCCCCAGGCAGCTGATGAATCCAAAGTACTATTTAAAACAAAAAAACAAACAAACCAGTGCATTTTGGCACCAGCTGTGTCACAAGAGCTGCCAGTCGGTCTTGAATGTACAACTTCCTCAGGAACTCCAGCTCTGGATTTTTCCTTTGGTTACTCCGGCACCTTCCCCATGTGCGGGTATAGCTGCAAGTGGGAGTTTGAGATCGGAGTTTTCCTTCTCTGAAGTGAGCTACAAGCCCCCACTGCCCAAAGCAACTGGTTTTAAGGTGGCAGTAACCAGCCTTTGCCCCTAATCCCGTTAGTAGAAACTGTTCCGCTGGGATCAGTAGCTAAGCTATATGTGAAGTCAGGAAGCTGGGCTTGGTTGTGAGAGACAATTTGAGATGCACGCCATTAGGAGCATTTAATAGGTGGTGGGCATACACTCCCACTACTATTTGCTCCCCTCTTCTGCACGCACCCCCCCCCCCGGACTATGACATCCTTAAGGAGGGGAGGGAGGGAACGTCGACTCAGACCATGAGAGGCCTGCGTCGGGCATTTTCATGCCTTACAAGGCGCAGATTGGAAGTCTGTATGGGGCGCCACTCCTCGCCCAGACTAGAGCAATGTGTGATTAAGTGCCTTGCTCAAGGGCGCAAACATGCTGCCACAGCTGAGGTTCGAACTAGCGATCTTTAGATCACTAGATGAATGCCTTAATCACTTGGCCATGTGCCCAACACTTAAGGAACCAGAACACAATTTTATTAACACAATAAGAAACACTAAATATAATACACAAGGTAGCTTGTATACATTGATTTTATGTCCATAAGGTGTTGCTAGGCTCCACATAAGGTGACTGACAGGAAATAATAAAGTGGAGGTGTTGATCAGCCTTGCAGCTTGGGGAAAGTTACTGTTTTTAAGAGTCTGGTTGTCCTGGTGTGGATGCTACGTGGCCTCGTCCCTGATGGGAGTGGGACAGTCTACGAGCAGGGTGGGCAAAATCCTTCACAAGAGGCCTTTTCTGGCACCTTTCTGTATATACTGTATGTCCTTGATGGTGCTGTTAATGCATTGGGCAGTTTTGAATTCTCGTTGTTCAGCCTTCCTCCAAAGTGTAAAGTTAATGCCATGTTAATTCCTGACAACCTGGTGAGGCTGGTGTTTATTAGCCAGTTCCTCACGTTATGGGTCAGAGGAATAGTCTGGTGAAGGACCTTGGCCCAAAATATTGACTGTTTATTCCCCTCCTTGGGGGAATAAGCCTGACCTGCTGTGATCCATTGTGTGTATTGCTGTGGAGAGGTTGAGCAGGTTGGGACTTCTCTTTGGAGTGCAGGAGAGTGTTGGAGGTGCTCTTCCAGAGGAATAAAATCACGAGGGGCACAGGCATAATAAATGCACACAGTCTTTTCTCCCCCAGAGTACAGGAATCAAGAATTAGTCAGACAACACTCATTTTTAATATATAAAAAAAAATTTGCTGGTGAACGTAGAAGGCCAGGCAGCATCTATAGGAAGAGGTACAGTCGACGTTTTGGGCCAGGACCCTTCGTCAGGACTAACTGAAAGAAGAGATCTGTAGATGTGAACTTCCCACTATCTCTTTCAGTTAGTCCTGACGAAGGGTCTCGGCCCGAAACTTTGACTCTACCTCTTCCGAAAGATGCTGCCTGGCCTGCTGCATTCACCAGCAAATTTTATGTGGGCTTGAAGTTCCAACATCTGCAGATTTCCTCGTGTTGAAGAATTAGTCGGGGTAGGTTTAGGGCGAGAAGGGAAAGTTTCAATAGGATCCTGACACAGGACTATTGTCCAGAGGGTGATGTATATGTAGAATAAACTATCAGATGAGCTGGTTGAGGCAAAAACATTATTACCGTAAGAGATGGGAGTAAAATTAGGCCGTAGGGCTCTGCCATTCAATCATGGTTGACTTCATGTGCATGTTGGCTGTGTGGTGGAAAAAGGCACAACAGCGCCTTTTTCACCTTGGACGGTTGAAGAAGTTTGGTATGGGCCCCCAAATCATGGAACTTTCTCTAGGGGCATAATTGAGAGCGTCATGACTGGCTGCATCACTGCCTGGTATGGGAACTGTATTTCCCTCAACTGCAGGACTCAGCAGAGAGTGGTGTGGACAGCCCAGTGCATCTGTGGATGTGAACTTCCACTATTCAGGACATTTACAAAGACAGGTATGAAAAAAAAAAGGCCCGAAGGATGATTGGGGACTCAAGTCACCCCAACCACAAACTGTTGCTGCTGCTACCATCCGGGAAATGGTACCGCAGCATAAAAGCCAGGACCAACAGGCTCTGGAACAGCTTCTTCCATCAGACTGCTTCACTCATGCTGACACAACTGCATTTCTATGTTAGACTGATTATCCTGTTGTACATACTATTTATTACAAATTATTAATTGAACAAAGATTTTTACTCGCGTATATGAAGCATGTAAGTAGTAAAATCAACTCAATTTATTTTTCTTCCTAACCCCATTCTCCTTCCTCCTCTGTAACCTTTGATGCCACTAATAGCCAGGAGCCTATTAACCTCCACTTTAACTATGCCTGATGACTTGGCCGACAGTTTGAAACATTTTAGTCGTAGTCATACTTTATTGATCCTGGGGAAAATTGGTTTTCATTACAGTTGCACCATAAATAATTAAATAGTAATAAAACCATAAATAGTTAAATAGTAATATGTAAATTATGCCGGGAAATAAGTCCAGGACCAGCCTATCGGCACAGGGTGTCTGACCCTCCAAGGGAGGAGTTGTAAAGTTTGATGGCCACAGGCAGGAATGACTTCCTATGATGCTCTGTGTTGCATCTCGGTGGAATGAGTCTCTGGCTGAATGTACTCCTGTGCCCAACCAGTACATTATGTAGTGGATGGGAGACATTGTCCAAGATGGCATGCAACTTGGACAGCATCCTCTTTTCAGACACCACCGTCAGAGAGTCCAGTACATTTAAAAATGTACATGGATAGGAAAGGTTTAAAGTTCAAAGTAAACTCATTATCAATGTACACCGTATACTACCTTGAAATTCCAATCTTTTTGCAGGCATTTATGGGAAAGTAAAGAAATACAATAGAATTTATGAAAAGCTATAAATAATAGACTGACAAATGAAGACAAATCATGCAAATAATTTTAAAAAGTAAATAAATAATGCTTGTGTCCATGAAAGTGGAGTCAGTTCAGCATGGAGGGTGAAGTTATCCACACTGGTTCAGGTGCCTGATCCAGATGGTTGTTTAGGGGGATATGGGCCAAATGTGGGAAGATGGGGCGAGCTTAGATGGGTTGCCATGGGCCAGTTCGGTTGAAAGGCCTGTTTCTGTGCTGTGAGGCAGACTGAGTGGAAAGCACTGTGGCCTGGGAAGTTGGCACAGGGAGTTCTGCCGGGTGCCTTCAGTTTGGGTGTGGGTGTCACTGGAGAATGGCAGCTGTAATCAACAAGGAGCCTGTAACCTTGCTGTATGTCTCCGACAGATTCGCTGATTCGCCAGTCGGTGGGGGAGAGGAAGAACCCTTTCCGGTACTTCAGTAGACAGGAGCTGAGGGAACTGTTTGTGCTGGAGGACCCCAGGCACTCGAACACCCAGAGACAGCTGCAGACTCTGCACGCCGGCCAGCGGGAGATGGACCCTGTCCTGGAGCAGCACATTACCTTCCTGCGCAGCTTGCCCATCTTCGGCGTGACCCGCCACGACCTGGTGCACTCGCAGGACGTGGCACCGGACGAGGAGAACTGGGTCAACGAGCCAGCCTCGCAGCGGTACATCCCTGAGCGCGGGCAGCTGGCACAGGACCTGCTGGCAGCAGGATTGCAGCTGCAGCGGGAGGTGGGCTTGCCTCCCAGCCCTCCAGCTGCCAGGGGTATGCTAGCCTTCTTCCTCAACTTTGCCTTTCCACTGGTGACCCTAGAGGAAAATGTGCCTTAATGAGCCCATGGTGGAGGTGGTATTTTACTGTGTCCTTGTCCTACTTGTGTACACAAAGCTGTTTGTTCATTTCCTGTATGGTGGTACAGTAATGTCACAGTTAGCACCAGCAAAGGCTGGTCAGTTCCTGTCCCTGTCTGTAAGGAGTTTGACAATTCTCACTGGAACCAGGTGGGATTCCTGAGTGCTAGGTTTTGCTCCCACAAGGTCAAAGGCGTACAAGTTGTAGTTTGTAAGTTGCGGCGTGCTGTTTGGTGTCGGGAGCATGGCAACACTAGTGGGCTGCCTCCAGCGCTCCTGGGGCTGTATTGGTTGTCGATGCACATATGACAAGTAAAGCTAATTTAAAGAAAACAGGACTGTCTGCTGGCCAGGAGCAATTGGCTGGCTTTGTACCCCGATCCCTGGTTCTTGACAGGTCCGTCCATTTATCGATGCTGCTTGGCCTACTGAGATTGTCCAGAATTTCAGACTAAGACCATAAGACGCAGAAGCAGAATTGGGCCAATCAGCCCATCAAGTCTGCTCTGTCATTCCATCATGGCTGATTTATTATCCCCCTCAACCCTGTTCTATTTCCTTCTGTAGTCTTTGATGCCTCTACTAAACAAGAACCTATCAACCTCTGCTTTAGATGTACTCAGTGAGTTGACCTTCACAGCTGTGTGTGGCAATGAATTCCACAGATTCATCACTCTGGCTAAAGAAAGCCCTCATCCCAGTTCAAAATCAATGTCCCTCTGTTATGAGGTTGTACCCTCTGGTCCTAGACTCCCCCACTATAGGAAATATCTCCATATCCACTAACCTTTTTAATATTCAATAGGTTTTAATAATTTTCTCTAGCAAGTACAGGCCTAGAGCTATTAAACACTCCTCGTACGTTAATTCCCAGGATCATTCCCAAGAGCATTCCCTGGACTTTAATGCCAGCATGTCCTTTCTTGGATAAAGAGCTCAAAACAACTGTCACTACCTGTGTGCAGTGTGACCAATGCCTATTGGTGTGTAATGCTTTGGGGCAAGGGAGTTGTTTACGGTCTCCTTCGCCAAAATTCATCCCTTTTCCGTCATCTGATGTGAATAGGATGTTTTCTACACTGGAGGTGATATTTCAAATGTTCAGTTCTGAACTTGGCTGTCTGTAAAGTGTATGAGTTTATGTGGAAGGCACTTTAGATATTGAGCTATGCCCTTTGGCCAAACTTGTCCACACTGACCATGTTCCCTAATTGAGCCAGTGCCTTTTGCTTGTGTCTGGACCATAACCCCCTAAATATGCACAACAGACCCCTCCCTCCCTGTCATTCCCCTCGGACCTCTGGAATCTGGTCAGTGTGACACCTAGTGAGGTAGTTGTATCATGCCAGGTATTTTTCTTCTCCCTGCAGGTAAAGGTGGAGGAGCAGGAAGACTGGTCCTAGAACCTGATTCCAGAGAGACACCTTTCATAGATTTGACACAGCTGCCGAGGGACACGGAGGCAAAGGGCAAGTGTTTTAACCTGAGCTATAAGTTAGCTGCTGGTGGTCTTGAGGGCAGGGTGGGAGGGTGGTTGACCCTAGTGTTCAATTGTCCTGTGACTCTGGTGCTAGGGGGCAGGGAGGGTGGAGAACCCCTCACTTGGTGAGGTGTTGCAAGAGCCTACAGAATGAGGAGTTTGAGGTAGAAGTCCACTACCTCCAACTGCCTGCCTGTATCTGGGGTAGGACATGAAACAATTATTAAAACACTAGGGATTAATCAGCTTTCATTCCACATTATTTAGCATGTTTTTAATATATAGTAACTTCCTCTGATCCTGTTTCTCAGTTTTCTGAGTGTTGGGGACTTAACCTATCCACAAAGACAGCCTAAGATTGCTTGGGCGATCCTGTCCCTTGTAAATCACAGGGCTCTACAGAGATGGTTTGACCGTGGCCTGTCTTCTCAGACACTCATGCTGGGACTTTTCTACCTGCAGATACTGAAGAAAGGCTGATCCCAGAACGCGATTCCGGAGCAACCCCACCTCCCATAGACTTGACACAGCTGCCGAGTGACAGGGAGTCAGAGGGCGAGGTGTCTAACTTGGGCTGTAAGTTAACAGAGCTGCCGGTGGGCTTGAGTAGAATGGGAGGGTGGTGTTTCTACCCGGTGACAATGGCAGCATGTTGCAGGGTGATGGGCCGTACCCTTTGTCAGTTTGAATGAACCTGACGATCAAGCATCCATGGTTTCCCCGGTGGGTCTGTGTGAAGAAAGATTTCTTCAACCCTGAATGGCCTGTCCCCTACAACCCAGGGTGAGTATGCATCTTGTCAAGCCCTGACAATTTAGATGGTTCAGTGACAGCCGCTTTCATCCTGAACTCCAATGCAGACTGTCCACAGTCCTACCTTCCCAGGAGTCAATCCGGAGATTTTGTGCACTCAGTATATTCTGTACTGTACAGCACAGAAAAAGGCCCTTTGGCCCACCTTATCAATGCCTACCCTTATTACCCATCTACACTAATCCCATGCATATTTGCTCTGAGACCAGAAGACATAAGAGGAGAATTAGACTGTTCAGCCATCGAGCCTGTTCCACCATTCCATCATGGATGATGCCAGATCTCACTCAACCCCATATGCTTGCCTTCTCACCATATCTTTTGATGCCCTGACCGATCACGAAATGTTCAACTTCCGCCTTAAATATACCCTTGGACTTGGCCTCCACTGCCGTCTGTGGCAGAGCATTCCACAGTTGCACTACTCTCTGGCTTAAAAAAAAAAAAAAAAAAAATTCCTTCTTACCTCTGTTCTAAAAGGTTGCGCCTCAATTTTGTGGCTGTGCCTTCTAGTTTTGGATACCCCCAGCATAGGAAACATCCTCTCCACTTTCACCTTATCTAGTCCTTTCAACATTTGGTACGTTTCAATGAGATCTCCCTGCCCCCGCATTCTTCTAAGTTCCAGTAAGTACAGGCCCAAAGCTGCCAAACTCTCCCTGTATGTTAACCCCCTCATTCCTGGAATCATCCTAGTGAGCTGCCTATGGACTCTCTCCGATGACAACACATCCTTTCTGATATATGGGGCCCAAAATGGTTGACAATACTCCAAGTCTGGACTGATTGGTGTCTTATAAAGCCTCAGCATTATCTCCTTACTTTTATATTCTATCCCCCTTGAAATAAATGCCAACATTACATTTGGTGCCTTTACCACAGACTCAACCTGTAAATTAACCTGCTGGAAGTCTTGCGCAAGGACTCCCAAGTCCCTCTGCACCTCTGCTTGAAACTTCAACCTATTTAGGTAATAGCTCACACTATTGTTCCTTTTACCAAAATGCATTATCATTCATTTCCCAATATTGTATTCCACTTGTCACCTTTGCCCATTCTTCCAATTTGTCTAAGTCCTGCTGCAATTGCATTGCTTCCTCAGCACTATCTACCCCCACACCTATCTTTGTATTATCCACAAACTTTGCTACAAAGCCATCAATTCCATTATCCAAATCATTGACAAACAATGTGCAAAGTAGTGGTCCCAATACTGACCCCCAAGGAACACCACTAGTCACTGGCAGCCAATCACAAGGCCCCCATTTTTTCCCCACTCACTGCCCCTGCCTATCAGCCATTCCGCTATCCATGCCAGCATCTTTTCTGTAACGCCATAGGATTTTATCTTGTTAAGCAGCCTCATGTGTGGCTCCTTATCAATAGCCTTCTGAAAATCCAAGTAAGTGACTTCCACTGTCTCTCCTTTGTCCACCCTGCTTGTTACTTCCTCGAAGAACTCTTAACAGATTAGTCAGGCAAGATTTCCCTTTATAGAAACCATACTGACTTTGACTTGGTTTATCATTGGGCTCCAAGTACCCCAAAGCCTTATCCTTAATGTACTCCAACACTTTCCCAACCACTGAGGGTAAGCTAAACTGGCCTGTAATTTCCTTTCTATTGCCTTCCTCCTTTCTGAGAGTGGGTGATGTTTGCAACCTTCCATTTCTCTTGGGACCATTGCCCGAATCAAGTGATTCTTGAAAGATCATAACCAATGCATCCAATATCTCTTCAGCAACCTCTCTCAGGACTTGGGGATACAATCCATTTGGTCCAGGTGATTTAGCCACCTTAGACCTTTCAATTTGCCTAGCACCTTTTCCTTTGAAATAGCAGTGGCACTCACTCCTGCTCGCTGACACTTACGGACCTCTGGCACGCTGCTAGTGTCTTCCACAGTGAAGACGGATGAAAAGTGTCCATTAAGTTCATCTGCCATTTTTGTCCCCATTACTACCTCACCAGCGTCATTTTCCACTATGAACTGTCACCTCCCTTTTACTCTTTATATAACTGAAAAAGTGTTTGGTATCCTGCTTTATATTATTAGCTGGTCTGCCCTTGTGTTTCATCTTTTCCCTTGTAGCTTTTTTAGTTGCCTTTTGTTGGATTTTCAAAGCTTCCCAATCATCCAACTTCCCACTCGCTTTTGCTACGTCATATGCCCCTTCTTTGACTTTTATGCAGTCCTTAACTTCCTTTGTCAGCCATGGTTCCCAACCCTTGTCATTTGAGAACTACTTCCTGTGTGGGACATGTCTATCCTACGCCATGTGAACTGTTCCCAGAAACTTCAGCCATCTCTGCTCTGTCACCATTCCTACTAGTGTCCTCCTCGAATCCACCTGGGCAAGCTCTTCTCTCATGCCACTGTAATTCCCTTTATTCCATTGCGATATTGATACATGTGAGTTGTGCTTCTTCCCCTCAAATTGCAGTATGAATTCAATCATATTGTGATCACTGCCTCCTAAGGGTTCCTTTATGTTAAGCTCCCTCATCGTGGCTATCCCTCGAGGTGGAGGATGATGGTCTTTGCTCTGAAGAAGTGGCCTACAGAGCGAAGATGCCTGTGTATGTATTTGTTTAACGTGTACTTGATGCTGCACTCCAAGAAGCACACGATACTTCACAAATCAACCAACTGATTCCAATGGCATGGAAACCATGACGATTGGAGCTGATGGATTTGTTGCAGCCTTCATCCGCCTTCACAGCCGTTGAGTTCGAAGTAACTTCGTCCACCTGTTCCACCGTTGAGGTCTTGGTTAGATTGTTCTTTGTCAGGGACCTCACCCTCGACCTTACCACCATGGGTGACCCTACCAGGAGCATAGCTCCAGACGGCATCGCTCTCGGGATCACAGGACCACACAAGCTTCTCCACCACGACAAGGTGACAGTCCACGGAGACATAAGCTCCCTAACAAGATCTGGTTATTACACAACACCAATCTAAGACAGCCTTTCCCAAAGTAGGCTCAAGCACAAGCTGCTCTAAAAAGGCATTCAGCAAATTCTCTCTTGCGATCTGACACCAACCTGATTACTTTTTTTTTAATCCCCTTGCATGCCTTTTCCAGCTTTCTTTGCAATCTCAACCTTGCATCGTGACTACTATTTTGGAGGCCGATATGATTCACATAGTTTTTTTTTACCCTTGCAGTTTCTTCATTCTACTTGCAAAGATTCAACATTCTCAGACCCTCTGTGACTTCTTTCAAAAGATGTCATTCTATCTCTTACCGACAAAGCCACACCACTGCCAAAGGATACAAAGTATATCCTTCAATGGTAATCTCCCAACTATGGCCTCCTTTGAGTCACGACTTGGTGATGCCCACAATGTCATACAGAACAATCTCTAATTGCGCCATGAGTTTGTCCACCTTATTCTGAATGCTAAGCACATTTAAATACAGCAACCTCAGTCCTGCATTCTTTGCCCTTCTGAATTTTGCCTTTGTGCTACAATTTAATTCTTGCTCTCTGCATTTGGCTTGTCTTCCCATACATTCATGTTATACCCATCTATTTGTAAGCCTGTTGGTTCATCTTCAGTTCTAGCATGCTGGTTCCCATCCCTCCCTGCCATATCTGTTTAAAACCACTCCCAACAGCTCCAGTAAATCTGCCTTTAATAATGCTGGTCACCCTCTGATTCAAGTGCAGTCCGTCCCTTTTGTATATGTTCCACGTGCATCAGATGAGGTCCCAAGTCTGAATCCCTGAAGTCCAGAAATCTGAATCCCCGCCCCCTGCTCCAATTCTTCAGCCACACATTTATCTGGCACCTCATCCTATTCCTATCCTCACTGTGTGGCACAGGCAGCAATCCCGAGATTACTACCCTTGAGGATTCAGGACTTCCTCCCTTTTTCTACCTGTGTTCTTGGTTCCAATTTGTAACACAACTTCGGGCTACTCCCTTTCCCTTTTCAGGATATTGAGGATGCTTCCAGAAATATCATGGACCCTTCACCCGGGAGGCAAACTGCCATCTGTGTTTCCTTTTTTGCATCTACAGAATCACTTATCTGTCCCTTTGACTATAGACTCCTTATTACTGCTGCCGTCCTCTTTAGTTCTCCACCCTTCTGAGGCACTCGGCCAGACTCAGTGCCAGAGGGATGGCTGCTGTTGCTTCCCCCAGGTAGGTCGTCCCCCTAAACTACTCGAAATGCATTACTTATTGTTGAGGGGAGCAGCCTCAGGGGTGCTCTCCACTATCTGACACTTTCCCTTCCCTCTCCTGACTGTCACTCTCTTATTCTTTAGCCTTTGGCTGATGACTTCCCTGTAGCTCTTGTCTATCACTGCTTCACTTTCCCTAACAAGCTGAAGATCATTGAGCTCCAGTTACCTAACGCAGTCTGTAAGGAGCTGCATCTCAATGCACCTGGCATAGATGTGGCCATCGGGGTAGCTGGAAGCCTTCTGGAAATCCCACATCTGGTTTCCAGGGCAATACTGGCTACCGCCTATTAACCCTATTCTCTCAGGACTTAAATGAATGAAGTTGCCTACTTATCTTGCCTCCACCTGTTCTTGTTGAGCCAAAGCCTGACTACTCTGACCTTTCCACTAGGCAGTGCACTTTAACTGAGACTGGGTTTTTAAAAGCTCCTTGCCAGACCTACGCAGGAAGGCTTCTGTTGCGTCAACAGCCTCAGACATCAGAATAACAATTGTTTTGTTTTGAATTCATTTCCCTCCCTTGTTCTCTAGTCTTTAACACTAGCTTTCTGAACTCCAAGGTGGAGATCATCAGGCTCTCAAGAACTTGTTGCTACTTTCCTTCTCTTCCCCTCACCTTGTTCTGGTGCCCCGCCTCCTTCCATGGTCTACTGTCCTCTATTAAATTCCTCCTTCAGCCCTTTACCTCTTCCACCTATTACCTCCAGCTTCTTACTTCAAGCCTCTCCTCCACCCACCACCTTCCCCTCTCCTGGTCTTGCCTGTCACCTGATAGCTTGTACTCCTTCCCATCCCATTCCCACCCCCCCCCCCCACTTTATTCTGGCTTCTGTCCACTTCATTTTCTGTCCTGATGAAGGGTCTCTGTCTGAAACATCCACTGTTTATTCCCTCCATAGATGCTGCCTGACCATATTTCCAGCTGCAGAATCTCTAATCTATATAAGTAAAGGCATCCGTTAGTCTTGTGAGACCATGGATCTGCGCCTGGAAAGTCTTCACTCTCCAGGGCGTAGGCCTGGGCAAGGTTGTATGGAAGACCAGCAGTTGCCTATGCTGCAAGTCTTCCCTCTCCACGACACCAATGTTGTCCAAGGAAAGGGCATTGGGACCCATACAGCTTGGCACCAGTGTTGTCGCAGAGCACTGTGTGATTAAGTGCCTTGCTCAAGGACACAACACGTTCCCTTGGCTGTGGCTTGAACTCACGACCTTCAGGTTGCTAGTCGAATGCCTTAACCACTTGGCCACGTGCCCACAAACTATATAAATAGATTAAATATTTCCTCCGATCCCATCTCAAGCTCTTGGTTTTTGGACAGTGCTGGGTAGTTGGCTACATTCATGAAGACAACCAAACCAGTTGGCCATTTTTTGCGCCTGTAACTCAGACTTTCTCCAGCAGCTATACTCCCTGCTGAGACAGTTTGCCAGCAGCTTGTCTTTCCTCAGGCATTCACGCTGGGCTTGTCTTTTCACCCTGCAGGTGGAGAAGAGCGAGAGGACGCGGAGCTGGATTTCAGAGAGATGCCACCCCCTGCAGACCTGATGCAGCTGCCGACTGACGGGGAGACGGAGGACCCGGTGTCTGACCTGAGCTGCAGACTGGCCAGACTGCCGGTGGACTCCAGAGAGGATAACAGCATTGTGTGCATGTCCAGCGTCCCATCGCCTTGTGGCACTGGCACTGAGGCACTGGACGGTGCCAATTCTGTATTCTGCGACCCCAGCCCCGGCGAGAGGGGCAAGGTAATCCCGGATCCCACCGACAGCCAATGCGAGGCCTTCCCGGAGCTGAACACCTCGCAATCGCTGCTTCACTCTGACTTCCAGCTGGTACTAGAGGACACAGTGGAGAAAAGCAGTGGAGCGGGCTGCCAGCTGGAGGCCTGTTCTGTGGAGGAAGCCAGCTGGGCTGCCGAACCAATGGGAGCACAAAGCCCCTCACTGAACGGCGGGTTGGACAACCCGAGCGAGGAGTCCCCACCCATTGTCTTCCGCAGGGGGAAGGGCAGGGTCAGAGTGATTGACAGTGATGAGGAGCCAGCTGATGATTCGCCAGGACTCTCTGTGGTTGGCTGGCCGCTACAAACATTTGACCTGCCCGCTGCTTCCACACCCAAGGATTTAAACCTGCCCCCACTCGGTGTGCACGATACCAGTGTCTGCTCTTTCTCCCGGCGCTCACTGGTCCGCTCCGTCCTTGATGAAATGGAAGACTCTTCTGAGGAGGAGGATGAGGACGGAGCCAGGCAGGCGGGAGGTGAACGGAGCCAGGAGCTGGTGGGCAGTGGCGGTGACCTGGGAGAACAGGAGCCCCAGGTTTTGACTACTGGCAGTGAGGAGGAGGAGAGTGAGACCTTCAACCCCGAGCTCAGTTCCAATGAGCAGATGGAACCTTTCGCCCAGGCGGTGGTGGGGCAGCCTCCCGCCGACCAGGACAGGGAGCGGTCCTGGGGACACGGGAGCCTAGCAGAGCTGGGGTGTGTGATTCAGGAGCTGACGGGGTTGACTGCCAGGAGTCCAGGGGACGAGACGGGTTCCCTGCCTTTCACAGCGGACGAATGTGACAGCCTGCTGCGGCAGTTCACTGAGCCCTCTCCTAGGAAAGGCACGGGTTCCTTGCGCCCCTCTCTGGAGAGCCTGATGCTGGAACTGACTCATCTGTGCCCTGAAACTTCCAGGGAAAGGATGTCATCGGCAGAACTCCCACTGGGGGAGCGCAGGAGCCTGGGGCAAGGGCCCATCGACCCAGGTCCTGTCGTTAAGGAGGTGAAGGACAGACCAGAGCCCATAGTGGAAAAATGGGAGAGCATGCGAGAGCGCACTGAGCTGGGTACAGGGGCTGTCTGCGAGGACGGCAGTCCAGAGCCCACTGACCCTGGTACAGGGACTTCCCATGGGCACAGCAGACCAGAGCCTGCAGAGGGACAATGGGAGAGCTTGGGGCAAGATCCCTCTGACCAGGGTACAGGGTCTCCCAGTATTGGCCACATATCAGATCCCACACTGGAGGAATACGAGCGTCTGGTGAGATGTGGCAGAGAGCAGATTGAGTGTGGGGAGCTTAAGGCAGCTCTGGACTACTTGTTGCAGGCTCTAGATCTGAGGAGCGGTGACCCTGAGGTGCAGTTAACAACCATCAAACTCTACCGGCAACTGGACAGGAGCTGATTGGGGGGAGGGGTGGTGCAGCAGTTCCCTACTACCGTAGGGTTGGGTTCATACTGTGTCTGTGTGGGAAGGCCAGACCTGACATTGTAAACCTTTCCTGTTGCTTTGCTGTGATGAAAGGCATTTACTATTGGTTGGAGAACTACCCGGCAAGCTTATTTAGGATTTACCTACTTCGCCTCATTGTCTCCTGGGAGTGTATGTAGTTCCAACACTGCTGGCTGTCAGAGTGTGTACTGTCTTGTAAGTGTCTGGTAGGCTGCCAGTGCACTGGGGAGTGACTGAGAGCACTTGGACCTGTGGCACACTGACCATCTGATCCCATTGCTAACCCCAGTGGTCACCACATGGACTCGGACATCCAGCTTTGCCTCTCGTCCTGTATACCAGATTCATTGGGTCATTTCAAGCCTCTGCCCTCAACTGGTGGAGAATTTGAATTTGGTGCCTTTGCTTGATGCCTTAGTTGGGTAATTGTGTATTTTGTAAATGTTTATACTTCAGAATGCTATTTTGAAAATGTTAAGTTTGGGAGTAATAAAATGAAACTTTGCCAAAGATCCAAGGCTGAGTTACAGTCATTGTGCAACCTATCTACTGGGTGACAGCAGGTTTGAACTGGTACTTTACTGTACCTGTGGAGCTGGATGGATCTCGTAAATAACCATTATAATAGTATTTAACAGACTGGCCGAGAGCAGCTTGCGACGAGCTGCCACACTTCCAACCCATCTGCGCTTCTGTTAAATTTCGGCTGTGCAGTTATTCTGTTGGGGCTGGAGCTGTCCTTGACTCTGGGAGCCCATTATCTATAAAATATAGCAGAATTTGGCCTTTTGACCCATCGGGTTTGGTCTGCCATTCAATTATCCCATTTTCCTGCTTTCTCCCTGTCAATTTCTTCCCTAAATACTGTATACCAAGTGAGTTGACTACCCTTGGCTGAAAAATCCCACCTTCTGTTCTAACGGGACACCATTCTGTTCTAAGGCTGTGACTTCTGGTCTTGGCCTCCCCCACTTCCACGCTATCCAGGTCATACAGTGAAATTTCCCTCATCTTTTTGAACTCCATTTGAGTACAGGCCCAGAGATGTCAAACACCCTTCTTTCTTGGGGATCATTTTTGTGAACTTCTGCTCTCTCCAGCGCCTGCTAATTCTCCTTTAGAGATACGGCCCAAAATTGCTCACTGTGTTCTGAATGCAAAGGGAGGGTTAATACAGTGAGCTGACAAAACATGTGTAGCACAAAATTATTTGGGATCCAAATGCACAAAACAAATGTGTGTGGGGCAGTGAATCATTAGGAAAGTTCATTGTTTGCCTTGAATCCAAGAAGAGAAGTCTTTGCTGCACTTTTCGACTGCAGCTGGGACTGTGGGTAGAGATTGCCTCTACATATAATGAATGATAAGCTTTTGCTGTGCTAGGAGTGAGGTTAAACTGGGCAGTTTAAACTATTCTGGGACTGGGCAAGAGGAGTTAATAGTTTAGAATGGTAACGTTGAAAGAAAAGATTGAAGACAACTGGTGTGGGTACTGGGAGGTTATTGCTTGTGTGGGTTCAGAATGAGAAATGGCCCATTTAAGGTGAGGGATTACTAACACGTGGAGGTGGATTGTCCTGTCATTTGACAATGAGAGTGCAGGATATGGGCAAAATGAATCCAAGATTTCATTAACCATGATCAGTGATGAGGACACTTGAGGATGTTGCTGGAGTTATGGAGACATTGGGAAGGTTGGAACTTTACTGAGGCATTGGAGAAAGGGAGAATAAATTGAGAATGAGGGGACATGGGGTTAGTGAAAATATTGAGTTAATAGGAACCTTAAAATTCAAAGCAAATCTATTATCAAAGAACTTGTAGATCACCATGTACGAGCCTGAGATTCATTTTCTTGGGGGCCTGCACAGTAAATTCAAGAAAACCAACAGAATCAATGAAAGATATACCTATAGTGCAGACAAACAACCAACGTGCAAGCTTAGGGGGGGATTCTTTTAGCCAGAGGGTGGTCAGTATGTGGAAAGTGCTGCCAGAGGAAGTGGTTGAGGCGAGTATAGGAATAGTAAAGGTGTAGAGGGATGTGGACAAATGGGAGTAGCTTAGATGGGGATCCTATTCAGTAAGGGCCCAGCCTGTCTAAGCTGTAACTCTGACTATGCTCTGAATAGTGGAAAAAGCTTGGACTGAATGGCAAACTTCTTTCTCCACCCCAGCGAGGAGCAGGAGTCAGAGGACATCACTGCCTGGTATGGAGGCTGCAAGGCACAGGATTGAAGGAGGCTGCAGAAGGATGTAGACATAGCCAGATTTATCACAGGCACAGCCCAGTCCACTCCACCACTGAGGACCCGCACCATCCAGGACATGTCCTCCTCTTATTACAACCAGCAGGGAGTATGTACAGAAGTCTGAAGACCCATGCTCAATATTTTAGAAACTGCTTCTTCCTCTCTGCCATCAGATCTCTGGTCCATGAACACTGGCTTACTACTCCTTTTTGCACTATTACTGTAACCCACAGTAATTTGTATTGCACTGTACTGCCACAAACCAATGCACTTCATGATATGTCAGTGATACTACAGCTGATTCTGATTGTGGAGCACCATCTCTAGCCAGGGAGTTGAGGAGATGGGGGAGAATTAGAGCTGTGTATATTGACCCACCTTGGTCTCAGTACTCTAGCCTGAATAAAGATTTTTATTCTTAAAAGCAAAGTGTGCTGCATACATATTAAATTCATTTTACCTACAAGTTACAATAGACAGAATCTTACAGATAACACGTTCTTTTAAAAATGACCTAAAGCATGTGGCCCACAGTTAGC
Organism: Mobula birostris; assembly: GCF_030028105.1. Classification (NCBI taxonomy): domain Eukaryota; kingdom Metazoa; phylum Chordata; class Chondrichthyes; order Myliobatiformes; family Myliobatidae; genus Mobula; species Mobula birostris. Next base: position 16,000,123 of record NC_092371.1, read on the forward strand.
ATAGCTGAGGAGGGTAGGATTGCACTTGTACCCATTGATTTCCTTTAGTTTCCCCTCTTCCCCCAAGTTTCAACATTCTGCCCACAATTCTCTCCCAAGTTCTGTGTTCTGGTGAAGAATGACAAAACGTAGGTTCTAAACAAGGGTCATTAGATGTAGAGACAGTGACATGGGGGAAGTGAGGATTTGTGAGGACTAACCCTGATGACTGGAGAAACTCAAGATTAGAAGACTGGTGGGTAGGGTGGGGAAGAGGTGTGTTTAAGATATGAGCAGAACTAGGCTATTTAGCCCATGGAGTCTGCTCTACCATGATTAAGCTTTTATCTGTCTCAAGTCCATTCTCCTACCTTCTCCCTGTAATCTTTGGTGCCCTGACTAACCAAGAACCATTCTAGAAGTGTAAGAGCATCTAGGTGAACATAAAGAAAAATATGGGCCGCTATTTTGTGCAGTCCATTAAATATATACTAACATATATACTAACATATGTACTAACATCTTTTGAAGGAACCGGGAGGGTGGACCGGCATCGCTGGGTGGGGTAGGGGGAGTGGTTTAAATAAATTGTCCTGATGCATGGCTTTGACCTGTGGTGTCGACAATTCCTCTCTCCTCCCACAAGCTGCTCAACCTGCTGATCCTCTAGCAGGTTGTGTTGCTCCCATTTCCTCATTCCTGTTCTTGTGCTTCATTGAGTTAAAGCGCAAAAGCCTTTTTTTTTAAAAAATAAAATCTCAAGGCAGTGGATGTCAATTTACATGAAATAAACAAACAAACATTGCAAAGAGAACAGAACTACTTATCAGTAACATGAGAGATCAACAGACGAAATGCTGGAGGAACTCAGCAGGTCAAACAGTGTTAATGGATGGGAATAAGGATACCCATGAAAGTGACAATAATTTGACAGAATTTTACATTAAGTTCAATGTGAAGGTTTAAGGGGGCAGGTTAGCTAGGGAAATGCATCCAGGACAATGATCGTGGGCAGTTATGAAAATAATATCTAATGTGCAACTAAAATATCTACATTGACACAAATGCCCATCAGTGAAAAGGGGCAGGCAGATAAGGGTACGGATAGAGAAGCCTTGCATTTGTGGGGCAACATGCCCCTCATGTAACTGTCTTCCACTCGCTGCCAACTACACAAGGCAGCTTTTGAGGTTGCACTTGTCACAGTTTCAGTCACCAGCTATAGTTGCTATAGTTCTGAAGTCACTTTAATTGACCCTGGAGACTGGAAATGATAACTGTTCAAGTAGAGTCTGTAGACTGTTGCAGGGGCAGGTCACTGAGTTGATAAACTTGTCTCTCAGCCCCATGCCAGTGATGAGAGGTGACAACCCTCCATCGTCCACAGTGTCCCGTTGTCGGGCTGGGCTGGTTTGGAATCCTTGTTCTGGTTTAAGGTTTCAGCTTGAGCCAGGGCTGGGAGATGGTGAGGATAGAGAGGATAGAAGAAGAGAGGCCGCAGAAAGCCACCACCGCTGGGTTGGTCTTCAACAAACCCAGGCGGTCCAGGGGGATAAAGATGTCACATCCATTCTTCAGGAGGTCCAGCAGCAGAGGGGGGTTAGCCCACAGGACGTAGCAGAGCAGCCGCAACCGGGCCCGCACACGTGACACTATCCCGCTGTCCTTTTCCAACCCGGCCGCCTTCCCACGGCCTCGCGCCTCTCGCTCCGCCAGGACGCTCAGCTCATAGACATCACGGCTCAGGTTCAAGATGAGAGCGAAGAGGTAGTACCTGAAATGGGGGAGAGAAATGATGATGATCAGAGGAAAACGACTGCACCGGGGATGGGCGAGTAAAGGCAGCTGACGGGGAGCGTGGAACGAATCTACGGAGACAGAGCCGGCTGGGGTGGCCTCATCATTGACACCACTGTGACACTGGGGGGCAGGGGTGTTGGGAGGAACCCAAAGGTACCGTCCAAACAGGGATGCTGCAGAGGAGGCATAGGGAGGTTTTGGGGGTGAATTCTAGAGCTTGAGGCTCAGGTCAGCGACATGATGAGAAAGGAATTAGTAACACCTGGAATGGGAGGATGCAGAGATATCAAGGGCTGGGAATTGATGGAAGGGTCTAGGGGCCAGAGGGTGTCACAGAAACTGGGGGGAGCGGTGTAGGGGCTGGAGGGTGCCACAGAAACAGTAGGAACTGGAAGGTGTCACAGAGGTGGTGGGAGAGGTGGAGGGGGTCAGAGGGTGTCACAGAAATGAGGGGGGAGGGGTGCAGGGTTCAGAGGGTGTCATAGAGGCTGGGGGAGGGTGTAGGGGTTAGAAGGTGTGACAGAAGCGGGGGAAGGTCAGTAGGGGCCGGAGGGTGTCACGGGGCAGGGGGAGGTCTGCGGAAGTCAGCGGGTGTCACAGAGACGGAGAGAGGGGGTAGGAGTGTAGGGCTGGAGGGTGACACAGGTTGGGATAGGTGTATTGGGGCTGGAGTGGTTACCAGGGACGGGGTTTTGGGGCTGGAGCAAGTCAAATAGGGGAGGTAGTTACTGCTGGGAATGGAGTGTGCACAGGAACAGAATGGCAATGTGTCAGTTTGGTGAATACAGTGAATGAGTGGGTGTTGGTGAGTGTAGTAGAACAGAGGGAGCTATGAGTAGAAGAACATGGTTCCTTGAAAGTACACAGGTAGAGAGGATGATGAAGTTGGTGTCTGGCACACTGGCCTTCGTCATGGTACATCATTTGGGACGTTGAGACTGCACTGCGTGTGTACGGTTCTGGTCACCCAGCCTTAGGAGGGATGTCATTAAACTCGGTGTGCTTAAAGATTCACAAAAATGTTACTGGTATTGGTGGCTTGAGTGTTTAGGAATCGGTTGGTACTGTTTTTCTCTGCAGGAGACTGGGTGACCTGGTAGAGAAGGATAGATATGGTTATCTAGTATACCTCCATATCATGACATTGTCACGGATTCTCCCAGAGAAGGGGAGACAGGGATTAGTGGCCATATATTTACCATGAGAGGGGATTTACTGCGTGGGGGCCAGAGGGCCGAGTTTCTCCACACAAACGGCTGTGGCTACATGAAATAGTTTGTCCACTCCCATCAAGGAGGAGCCCACGCCGGGACCAGCAGACCCAAACAGGAAGGCTGATCGGCACCAGTAACTCTACCATCACCTTTATCACTTTCTGTCACAGTCACCTCATGTACAGGCACTCCTGTGCCTAGCATCATTTTATGGACATACAATTAACCTATGTATGCAAGATATTTTATGTATTTCTATTTATTGTGTTCTGTATCTTTGTTTTTTTTTGTGCTGCACTGGGGCTGGAGTAACAATTACTTTCTTCTCCCTTACACTGTGTACTGGAAATGTCATTAAACAATCTTGACTCATGAAGTGACGAGAGGTGGGTACAATTACAATGTTTAAAAGCCACTTGAACAGGATAGGAAAGGGTTATGGATCAAATACTGTACAGACAAATGGGACCAGTTTGGATGGGAATCTGAGTCGGAATGGATGGTTTGGGCTGAAGGGCCGGCTTCCGTGCTATAGGACAGCACAAGTTGACATTAATATGAATTTTGAAGCTGTGGGGATCGAGTGCTTACCGGAACGAGCGTTGGCTCCACTTGCCCTGGTCCAGCGTTGGGGCCAGCCCCACCTTGCCCGCCCAGAGCAGGTTGTCACAGCCCAGATACATGGCCCGGTTCAGGTGGCTGACAGTGACGCAGAAACGTAGCACCAGGTCGGACAGGTGAATCGCCCTCTTGGCGGCCTCCAGGGACTCTGCGGAACTCCCCAACCTGAACACTTGTGGAAGACGCAGACAGAGTGGCAGAGACGTGCAGCATCCGGAACACCCAAGCTCACCCCCATCCCACCGGACTGAGCTGTCCCAGGTGCACAGAAAGATCCACAACATAGGACCCAGGGCACTGCTGTCATGCGCATCAGTGGTAAAAAAAAAAAAAGATAAAAGACTCCGTACTCTGTCTCACCGTCCCGCTGAATTGCTCATGTCTGCCCTCTGCTTATACACAAAGCCCACCCTGGCAGTCTTGCACCGGGCTCTGGGGTTACACCTTGGTTACGATTAGAACATAGAACATAGAATAGTACAGCACAGTACAGGCCCTTCAGCCCACAATGTTGTGCCAACCCTCAAACCCTGCCAAATTCTGAAGTAGGATCGAAAATCTCATCCTTGCGTCTCAGAAACGGGCAGTAGGATGCCTTAGGAGAACAGGCTTGTCCGCTGACTCAGTGTTACAGAAACCTGCAGTCACACTATTATCCAAGGCATTTACAGCAACCCAGTGCAATTGACTGTACAGCAAATCACTCTTTTGTGAAAATTGTGCTCTGGGAGTGTGTGATGGGATGGTGTGGAGGAAGCTTCACTCTGTCTGATTCTGGGAGTGCGTAATGGGAAAGTGTGGAGGGGGCTTCACTCTGTGCCTGAACCATTTTGTTTTAAACAAAATGTCTTTATTACAAATACAGTACTACAAATAAATATTCAAAACAGTGACTAACACAATTACTAGACAAACGACATTAAAGCAAAATGTTCCCACCTCTATCAATGATAGTGCTAATCTCCTGCGGAGCCCAACGGTCCCGGAATGCCTCTGTGGTAGCTGTAGACAATGCAAGTTACCTGGGCACAGACATGCCCCTAAACATTGCCAGGCAGTCTGCTCTGGCAGATTCCTATGCCAACCGCTTCCAGGACCCACGGATAGCTGTTTTAGCCAGCCCCAGGAGCAAGTTCACAAGGACGTCCTCATTACTGGATGACCATCTATAAATAGGGTGGGGCTAAGATGCAACCAGAAGGTGAGGAGCAGCCCTCACAAAAACGCGAAAAGAGTCTGCAGTCTCGCACACTCCACATACATGTGGTACATGGTCTCCTCCAGCCCGCAGAAGTGACACGTGGCTGGGAGATCCGTGCACAAACTAAGAAACTTACAGCAGACCAGTCTCGACCTCAGGTCCTGAAGGTGCATGGGAAGAACTCCCTTGTAAGTGGACTGCTATTGGGGACCCCCTCACCCCTAGGTGGAATGACAGGCTTCCATGGTGTGTCGGGACAGCAGACAAGGGTGAGGATGTGGAGGGCGAGGAGCAGCAGCCCATTCAGATTCTTACTACCTGCATCCCTGAAAGGGAGTGTAGGTGTCGATGAGAAATGGCTCAAGTTATGTGGGCCCAGCTCCCGGATGAGATCCTGGTGTCTGGGCCTGGATCAAACAGCTCTGTCGGAGTGCAAGTGAGCCCAGCTAGAGTTGCTCCACACACCTGAGCTTCACCAACATCTGTCGGGATAGGGCAGGGGTCGCCCACTCCCTCAGTCAGGACTCTGCCCTCTGCCACTCGAGGGGATTCCACGCTGGAGGCAACCATGTTTCAGACTCTGAGCAGGTCTTCATAGAAGCCGGGTAGCCTCCACAAAGCAGCACAGTGAACACCTGCCAGCAGCAGCCGCCTCTCTTCGTGAAGACAGCAGCCCCTCCAGAGAAAGTACGCCATGAACACATGTCACTTGGGAAGGTGTTTGGCACACAGGAGTCCCTGCAGGATCGTGATGCAGAGAGTCGCTAACCGCGTACAGATACACACCAGTGGAAACGATGAGTCGATGTTTCCACTGATGCTGCCCAAACTGTTGAGTTCCTCCAGCGTACTGTAAGTGTTGCTTTGATCCCAGCATCTGCAGATTATTTTGTGCTTACACACCAGTGACTGTCCACCCTCTCTCATTGGGAGACTCAGGACTGCTACAGTGACCCAGTGTTTCCTCTTCGCCCCCTCCCCCCCCGAAAGTCCACTAACTTCCTCTGCATCCTGGTGACAAAAGGGGTGTTTGGGGTCAAGGTGACCATCTGGTACCACAACATAGTGACCACCACCCTGCCTCGATAGAAAAGCACCCCGAGAAGACCTGACCAGCACCCCAGCCAGACTATGAATTTATTTCTCCAGCTTTTGCCAGTTCACCAGCCTGGTCTCCCCAGAAGGACTTCGGTAGACTCCCAGATAGAGGAAATTCAAAATCTCCTCCAGAAGGGAGTCCACCTGCTACTGACCCACTAAGAGTCCGGAACATTTCACCCAGCTGGTCCTTGCGGAGGATGATGCCGAGAAAACTGCCTGGCACTTGCGCATCCTCGGCAGGTCACTGGGATCAGCCACTATTAGGAGCACTGTGTGGGCTGAGAGGATGACCTCCACATCCATTCATGCAGATCCAAACCCATCAACCTCTTCACATACAGGTATGCCTCTACACATGGTGTACAAGGGACACCCTGACGTACTCCTCTTCTAAAGGGAATGGGCGCCGTCAATGATCCATTGACCTTGACGAGGCACTCTGCAGCAGAGTATAGGAGCCAAGCCCAGGCTACAAAGTGTGGTCTGAGCCAAATGTCTACAGAGTGCCCACCAGGAAACTGTGGTTTACTCAGACAAACGCCCTCTCCTGGTCAAGGGAGAGAAACGCTGCCAGGGACCCAGTTTCCTGGAGTAGGTGCATCTGGTCCCAACTGGACATTATCCTCAATGGACAGGCCCAGAACTGCGTAAGATTGATCAGGGCGGATCACCTATCTGAGTATCTTGCCAAGACAATTGGCCATTGCCCAGGCAAAGATCTTGTAGTCCCTGCAAAAGAGAGAGACTGGACTCCAGTTCTCTAGCAGCCGAAGGTCTCTCTTCTTGGGCAATAGGACCACAACAGCTCTCTACAATGAAAAGGACATTGCCATGGTGGCTAGGGTCACCACTAGGACAAATCTGTAGTCATCTCTCAGGACATCCCAGTAAGCCTGAATCCCAGACTTGCCTCTCCGGAATTGCCAAAGGGCTGTAGACAGCTGTGCCCAAGTCAGGGAAGTGTCCAGCTGCTCCACGTCCTCAGGGTTGGCCACTGGAAAACCTTCTTTCCTGACGTCACAGCACGTGTCCACACTTGATGGGTCTGGCAAGAACAAAGACTCATAGAAGGAGTGGCCTTCTGTGTTGATTTCATCAGGATCTGTGACGGTGAAGCCATGAGCAGCTAGTAACTCCACTACCGGCTTCTGGGCTCCCTGCCACTTCTCCAACGAATATAAGAAGGGTGAGCCACGGTCCAAATCATGTAGCACTTGGATCCGTGACCTCAGTGCTCGAGCCGCAGATCCCTCAGTGCACCCTTCTTCTCCTGGTGTTCCTACCTTAAATGTTAGTAGCCAGCGCTCAGACCAAGACGGGACTTTAGGTCAAGCAACTCTCTCTCAAGCCATTCAATCTCAGAGTGCCCTAGTGTACTCCTGATATAGAAACTGGAGGTTTTGCCTGACCCTGACCCTGATTTCAGAACTTTGTAGGAATGGGACTCACTCTCGGGGCCTCACCACCAGCCGCTTTTTGATACCCCAAGGACGTGGCCTGGAAGACTAGCGTGCCTTCAGGGTACTGGATTTTTGTGGCTCTGGAGACAGGCTGATTCTAGGCCTGTGCCCCTGGCTGAGGTGTCACGCGCCTAATGGAACATCGGGAGCAGCGGGTTAGTTGTCGTGGGCTGTGTGTCCAGAGACCTCAGCCTTTCTGGGGCCGACTTTCTTGGCTCAGAGCTTGGAGAAACTGATGCAACAAACTTGCAGTGAGTTGTTTGTTATGTCTCCCCTCTCTTTCCCTTGAGGGGGAGGGGGAAGAGGATTCCACCAGGTATCCACCAAACCAAAGGAGCCCATTAGCTCCTTCAACCTCTTTGCTGATGTGCGGTCGTATTGGAGACGAGGGTGGTCCTCCACCTTGAGGGTACCATTGAAATCTCCCCAGAGGATGATGCACTCATCAGGGTCAATGGAACTCAGCCGGATGGACACCTGATGCAACAGGCATCTCTGCAACACCACACACTTCCATCCAGGCGCACCACCAGGAATGATATCCTGGACTTTCATAATTTCCAGTTGGAAGGCTGGGGATCGCCACCCCACCAGAGTTGGAGCTGAGGTGGCTCATGTAGACCCTTACCTGCCACTCCAGGAGCCAACTAAACATCTGCTGGGATGGTATGGGGTTTCTGCAGGAAACTTACCCAATAGCCCTCATCCCCAAGGACTGAGAGATTGGTAAACCTGTGGAGAGAACCCCTGCTACCACTCACATTGAGACCAGCTACGGTGAGCTTCATATCGAACCTCTGCAGCAGTATCCCTCTCGGTGAGAGTGGAGCTGCCCTTCACAATACACTCCTCAGACAGAGCAGGAATGCTCTTTGGTCCCTGAGCTCGAGTGGTGCCAAAGCCACCTTGTGGCCCACCATCCTGAAGGAGTGAGGCTGCTCCCCACCCTGATGTCTCTCACCAGGTCATCCAGGAAGGATTTAAACTGTCGCCCCATCATTCCCTCATTCCCACACAGAGCATTCCTCTTCCCTTTCCCCTTCTGTCTGAGGATGACATGCAAGGACTTAACTGACCTCGGCATGCAATCGAGGCACGACTGCGCAAGTGCATATAAGCCAGCCAGTTAGACCAGCGAGGAGAGTTTAAAAGGAGACAAGTTATTTATTCAGCAGTTTGATCGAGGCACAGAGTAGGAGGGCTTTGACTCAACATGGCTTAGGCAATAACATGCTGAGGCGAGGTAGGTTGCCTGTGTAGAATACAGACAGGAAGTATGTGTGTGAGGCCGGTTTTCTGTGCTCGGTGTCAGATGTGGGAGGTCCTGAAGACTCCCAGCCTCCTGGACGGCCACATCTGCGCCAGGTGTGTCCAGCTGCAGCTCCTTAGGGACCACGTTAGGGAACTGGAGATGCAGCTCGATGACCTTCGTCTGGTCAGGGAGAGTGAGAAGGTGATAGAGAGGAGCTACAGGCAATCAGTCGCACCGGGGCCTCGGGAGACAGATAGGTGGGTAACAGTCAGGAGAGGGAAGGGCAAGAGTCAGATGCTATAGAATACCTCTGTGGCTGTCCCCCTAAACAATAACTACTCCTGCTTGAGTACTATTGGGGGGGATGGCCTACCTGGGGGAAGCAACAGTGGCCGCGCCTCTGGCACAGAGTCTGGCCCTGTGGCTCAGAAGGGTAGGGAAAGGAAGAGGGCAACAGTAATAGGGGACTCTATAGTTAGGAGGTCATTCAGGCGATTCTGTGGATGCAGGAAAGAAACGCGGATGGTAGTTTGTCTCCCAGGTATCAGGGTCTGGGATGTTTCTGATTACGTCCATGATATCCTGAAGTAGGAAGGAGAACAGCCAGAGGTCGTGGTACATAGTGGTACCAACAACATAGGTAGGAAAAGGGAGGAGGTTCTGAAAACAGACTACAAGGAGTTAGGAAGGAAGTTGAGAAGCAGGACCTCAAAGGTAGTGATCTCAGGATTACTGTCTGTGCCACGTGACAGTGAGTATAGGAATAGAGTGAAGAGGAGGATAAATGCGTGACTGAGGGATTGGAGCAAGGGGCAGGGATTCAGATTTCTGGATCACAGGGACCTCTTTTGGGACAGGTGTGACCTGTACAAAAAGGACGGGTTGCACTTGAATCTGAGGGGGACCAATACCCTGGCAGGGAGGTTTGCAAAGGCTATTGGAGAGAGTTTAAACTTGAATTGCTGGGTGAGTGGGAACCGAACTGAAGTGACGGAGGAAGTAGCAGTTGGTTCATAAATAAAGAAAGCTTGTAGACAGTGCGAGAGGGAGGAAAGGCAGGTGATAGAGAAGGGACACGCTGAGATCGATGGTTTGAGATGTGTCTATTTTAATGTGAGGAGTATTATGAACAAAGTGGATGAGCTTAGAGCGTGGATCAGCACTTGGAGCTATGATGTTGTGGCCATTACAGAGACTTGGATGGCTCAGGTGCAGGAATGGTTACTTAGAGTGCCAGACTTTAGATGTTTCAGAGAGGTCAGGGAGGGAGGCAAAGAGGTGGGGGCATGGCACTGCTGATCAGAGATAGTGTCACAGCTGCAGAAAAGGAGGAAGACATGGAGGGATTGTCTACAGAGTCTCTGTGGATGCAAGTTAGGAACAGGAAGGGGTCAATAACTCTACTGGGTGTTTTTTTAAATATAGACAACCCAATAGTAACAGGGACATCGGGGAGCAGATAGGGAAACAGATTTTGGAAAGGTGTAATAATAACAGGGTTGTCGTGGTGGGAGATTTTGGTTTCCCAAATATTGATTGGCATCTCCCAAGATCAAGGGGTTTAGATGGCATGGAGTTTGTTAGGTGTGTTCTTGACACAATATGTAGATGAGCCAACAAGAAGAGAGGCTGTACTTGATCTGGTACTGGGAAATGAACCTGGTCAGGTGTCAGATCTCTCAGTGGGAGAACATTTTGGACATAGTGATCACAATTCTATCTGCTTTACCATAGCATTGGAGAGGGACAGGAACAGACAAGTTAGGAAAGCATTTAATTGGAGTAAGGGGAAATATGAGGCTATCAGGCAGGAACTTGGAAGCATAAATTGGGAATAGATGTTCTCAGGGAAATGTACGGCAGAAATGTGGCAAATGTTCAGGGGATATTTGCGTGGAGTTCTGAATAGGTATGTTCCAATGAGACAGGGAAGGGATGGTAGGGTACTGGAACCGTGGTGTACAAAGGCTGTTGTAAATCTAGTCAAGAAATAAAGAAGAGCTTATGAAAAGTTCAAAAAACTGGGTAATGATAGAGATCTAGAAGATTACAAGGCTAGCAGGAAGGAGCTTAAGAATGAAATTAGGAGAGCCAGAAGGGGCCATGAGAAGGAGAGTAGATCCCTTGCCTGAGGAGTCAGGCCCAAAGTGGACCCTGAGGTTCTCGGAGTCCACTGGAAGCCGGATCCTGAGGATGGGGGTGGGGGGGGGGTGCTGCTTGTTGCTTCGCTATCATGATCCAGTATCCTTGCCTCTAGGGAGGGACTGATAAGTCCTGGATGGAGGGCTTCAGGGCTGTCTCAGTTGCCACATCAGGAGTAACACCACCTATACCAACCCCTTCCTACACACACGCTCCACCCACCACAGGGCTTGAGGCCACATCCAGGGATTCAGGTTTGAGTCCAACCTCCACCGGCATTCACACCCCCTCCAAATACTCCCCACGTCTACACTCTCTACCCTCTTGGGAGAAGAGCTTCTTCTCCTCTTCAGGCCGGAGGTGCACCCATGCAGCAGTACTCTCTGCTTCCATCACCGCATCTACCTGTGCATTCCCCGAGCCTCCCGCTGAACTTCAGGGCAAACGGGTTCTTCGGTATACAGTGGGCATGAGCTCTGTGTTCTCAGGGGACTTCTTCCTCAGGTCTTTGGATATCTTCTTCGCCTTCCTGGTCCTCAGAGTGTCCTCCCGGTCCCCTGCCGCACTCTCTCTTCACCTAGCCTCAAGTTTCCCCTACCTGGACCACAGGGGCAGAGCAAGGCACAGGGACAGGGGCAGCTGGGGCATTGGTGCTAGAGGTGGACTCCTTGGGCTGGGAGTTGGGACAGTCCTTCTGAAAGTGCCACACTTCCCTGCTGGCACTCTCAAGTCCAGTACCCCTTCGAATCACACAGTAAATCGACCCTCAGCATCCTCCTCCCCCCGGGCCAACTGCGTGAACAGCTGGCGCTGGAAAGAGATAGCGTTGCGGAGGGTGTGGTGCTCGAGTTCGTGCCTAATGGTGGTGATCTTAGATCTCACTTGACCCAAGTGCGCAAGTTGGGGAGGGAGAACCTCATTGGGGATGAAGGGTTTGAGCTTGAGGACGATCGCTGTGTGGGAGCAGTTGCTAGCTCCTCCCCCATAAGCCCTCTGCTGAGAACCCAATGCACCAACTCATTGTTCCTCACGTAGATCACCACCTTTCTGTAACCTTTCTCAGAGGCCAGCATGCCACCGACACCAACCAGGTCCTCCATGGCCTCCAAGCACTTTTCTATAGTCAGTCTAGAAGGCAAAAGGCATTGCGTCCCGTGTTTAATTAACGCTGACAGAAGGCACCGTCTGAGGTTTTAGAGACAACAGCCTTTGCATAGTTCCTTGGGGGTCTGTTCTACTCCCTGGTGATCGATCTGGCCTGGTGGCAATACAATCCAACAACAAAACAGTAACATATTTGCTGCTTCAGTGGAAGCAGATATGTCTGCTGTTAAAGCCACAAAGAAAGGGAGTGGCATTCCTAGCTGGAAAGTTTGGAACTTCTCACAGCTCACCCAAATCCTGTTGCGTCAGCAAATCCTGTTGCGTACGGTTGCTCCAAGGTCGTGGGGTCTCGTGAATGGCCCCAAAACTTGCCTTTGCTGTTTAGGCAGCGAGAAGAAGATGTAACAGAACCTTTGAAATTGGGTTGGGAGGAAATCACCCACACCAGGCAGCCCTTTTGGCAAAATGCCAGAGAGTTCCAACTCCAGGAAAGGCTCCAATGGTCCCGAGGGGTCGAGTTGTCCAGGAAACACTCCTCCACTCACACCCACCCAGATACACGATGACACAGAGGGAAAGGGATGCGTTCTGATGTTGGTTGGAAAACCAGTGGGGAGTTTCTCACACCCTTTGGTGTAAAACCAGCTTCTGGCAGTTTGCCAGCCGCTGCAGTGAGAGACTGTGCAGTTAGTGGCCGCCAAAAAACACTGTCCAAACAGGCAGTGTAACCCCTGGAGATTCTCCCACAGTGGGACAGCTACTCACTAAGATGTTGAAGTGTTCTGCTGGACCTTCTCCGATGCCTCAGAATAACTTCACCTAACGGTTTATCCATGGGTCTCTCCCAGCTCGATCAGAACAGCTCCACACTGTGCCTGACCCTGGGAGTGTGTGATGGAACCATGCAGAAGGAGCTTCACTGTCTTTCTGACCCTGGGAGTGTGTGATGGAATGGTGTATGGTGTGGGGAGGGGGAAAGAGGCGGAGTTTCACTGTGAACTTGGACTGTGTCCCGAGGCAGGGGTGGGGTAACAGGATGAAGATGAAGACCGATTGTCAAAGCCCATGTCAGATGGCTCCAATGGTTTCAACAACACCCACATACTCCAGAGCTGATGATCCCTGCCCTGCTAGAGACAGTAGGAGCCGGAGAGTGTGTGTGTGTGTGTGTGTGTGGGGGGGGGGAGGGGGGGCGCCATTGCACTCACGTTTGCGTCCCAGGCTCAGGTGAGCCTCCAGCTGTCTCAGACGGTTCACCAGCTCCAGGCTCGCTCCGCCCTTCTGTAGCGAGAACGCCAGTAATGCAGAGGCGTACTGCGCTGCCCTGGAACGCAAACAGGCACCGTGTCAAACCATTCCTCGCCTGCCGCCAGAGATCATCCATCACCACCTCCCCATGCCCCTGGCAACAGGTCTGGCAGCCTGCACCCAGAACACTCTACCCACTTGGACATCCGAGGTGTAATCCACAGCTCCCAACCTTCTGATTTAGCCTCCTGCGAGGAACCTGTTTGACAAACTTCCTCACAGGAGGCTAAAACAGAAGGTTAAGATGTATTACAGCAAATCGGTTGTTTGGATTCAGAAGGCTTGAGCATAGGGTAATAGTTGAGAGGTTTAACTGAACTGGAGGTCTGATACATTAATGTAATTCTGGACGTTAATCTCATCCCACCTCCCAACATTGTAGGCACTGTGATCCCCTCTTCCCCGGCCCTAGCCACCTCAGTCTCTGATAGAGAAATCATTGTTAATACTAACTTCCAGTAATTGTCCCCCCCCCCCCCACTTTCCTTCTCCCTTTTTCCATACTCTTCTCCTCATCTGCCCATCACCTCCCTCTAGGGCCCCTCTAACATCCCTTTGTTTCATTGGCCACTCTCTGTAGAGTCCTTCCTCTCAGCCCTTTGCCTCTTCCACTGACAACCTCATAGCTTTTCACATTATCTATCCTTCCCACCCACCCACCTTCTCCCTCACCTGTCACCTTGTACTCCTTCCAACGACCCCCTTCATAATCTGGCTTCTACTTCCTTCCTTTCCAGTCCTGACGAAGGGTCTCGGACCAAAACACTGAGTGTTAATTCCCCTCCATAGATGCTGCTTGACCTGCTGAGTTCCACCACGTTGGTTAGTCTCTGCTGCCCAGGTGCTGAGCTGCCTCGCAAAGGAAACTGGTCCTCTGTGTTTAATCATTCAAGTTAATGTGCCCCAATTAATTTTACATCCCCACATTCTGCTTGCTACCTGTCAAAACAAATCAACAACCTTGAGTTTTTTGATGAGGTGACGAGAGATTGATGATGGTAGGGCAGTGGAATGTTGTCCACATCAGTTTTAGTGAGGGGGCTAAATCAGAAGGTCTACATGCATTACAGCAAATTGGTTATTTGGATTCAGAAGGCTTGCGCATAGAAGACAAAGGGTAATAGTTGTGAGATTTAATTGAAGAGGTCTGTAACTAATGGTTTTCCACAGGGATCTGTGCTGGGACCTCTACTGTTTGTGATGTATGTAAATAACCTGGATGAAAACATACATGGGTGGGTTAGTAAGCTTGCGGATGATACTAAGATTGGTGGAGTTGTGGATAGTGTAGAATAACTGGCAAAGAATACAGCACGATATAGACCAGTTGCAGATATGGGCAGAGAAATCGCAGATGGAGTTTAACCCAGATAAATGTGAGGTGTTGCACCTCAGTAGGGCAAATGCAAGAAGACAGTGAACTGTGAAGGGCAAGATCCTTAACAGTATTGCTGAGCAGAGAGATCTTGGGATCCAAGTCGATAGTTCCTTAAAAGTGGCTATACGGGTCGATAAGTTAGCTAAGAAGGCTTATGGAATGCATGCTTTTATTAGTCAAGGCATTGAGGTTATGTTGCAACTTCATAAAGCTCTGGTTCGGCCACATCTGGAGTATTGCCTACAGGTCTGGTCACCCCACTATAGGAAGGATTTGGAGGGTGTGCAGAAGAGGTTTACCAGGATGCTGCCTGGTCTACAGGGCACGTGCGTATACTTGGGTTGTTTTCTCTGCAGTGCCGGAGGCTGAGGGAAGATCTGATGGAGGGGAGATTATGAGAGGTGTAGACAGAGTAGACAGGGAGTATCTGTTTCCCAGGGTTGAAATGTCTAATACCAGATAGCTTTCATTGAAGGTGAGAAGGAATAGGTTCAAGGGAGATGGGATGGTGAAGTTTTTTTACTCAGAGAGTCATGGATGCCTGGAATGCACTGCCTGGCATGGTGGTAGAGGCAAATATGTTAGAGACTTGGATAGACAAATGGATGCAAGAAAGATGGAGGGATATTGAGACTGTGTAGGTAGGAGGGATTAGTGTTTGAGTGTTTTTGATTTGCTGTTTAGTTGGTTCGGCACAACATTCTGGGCTGCATGGCCTATTCCTGTGGCGTACACCAATGCTCTATGTTAACCTCTCCTCACAGCTTTCCTGACAGCCCTCCTCCTCACTAGTCTTACCACCCCCTTATTCCTACTCACATTCCCTATAGTCTGACAACCAATGGATCACACTATTAACAACCGAGCTCCAGCTTTCCGGGACAGATAGTTGCAAAAACTGATTGAAGACCATTTGGGCCCCTTATCTAAAAAAGGAAGTTCAGGCATTGGAGAAATGCAGAAGTGGTTTATTGATGATGTGAGATGCCACAGGCCTGTTTCTCTTGCTTGCCGGTGAGACAGGTGATGAGGCAGCAGCGTGGCCTTGGTTGTAGCGAAGACTAGGCCTCAAAAGCAGGCTTGCCTGCCGCAGTCCAGGTGAGACGACGCTGGAGTCAGTGTGGTGTGGTGTCTGTGCTCGGTTTGGAGCTGGCCTCTCCCATCAGTGCTACCCCCTTTTTTCTTTCTTCCATGGCCTTCTATCTCTTTCCCCAATCGACTTCCCAGCTCTTTGCTTCATCCATCCCCCTCCAGGTTTAACCCATCACCTGGTCTTTCTCCATCTCCTCTCCCCACCTCTGAAATCTACTCCTCAGCATTTTTTTTCTCCATTCCTACTGAAGGGTTTTGGCCAAATGGAGATCACTAGTGCCCAATCAAAGTGTTTCAATTGACTGTAGTAAAAAATACACCTGTACCTGGAAGGTCCAGCTGCTGGTAAGTCAGTATCCGGATAAAAACTACACCATGATGACAAAAGAACACTCCAAGCAACTCTGCGAAAGGATTATTGAAAAGCAGAAGTCAGGAAATGAATAGAAGAAAATTTCCAATCACTGAATATCCCTTGGAGTACAATTAGGTCAATCATCAAGAAATGGAAATCATATGGTGCAGCTGTAAACCTGCCTGGAGCAGGCCGTCGTCAAAAACGGAGTGACTGTGCAAGAAGGAGACTAGTGAGGACTAAGAGACCTATGGTGACTCTGGAGGAGTTACAAGCTTCGGTGACTGAGATGGGTGAGACTATGCATATAACACCTGTTGCCCAGGTGCTTCACCAGTCACAGCTTTATGGAAGAATGTTAAAGAGAAAGCCACTGTTGAAAAAAGCTCACATGAAATCTCAGCTAGAGTTTTCCAGAAGGCATTTAGGAGATTCTGAAGTTAGCTGGGAGAAGGTGCTATGGTCTGATGAAACCAAAACTGAACTTTTTGGCCATCAGACTAAATACTACATCTGGCATAAGCCAAACCCCACACATCATCAAAAACACACCATCCCTACTGTAAAGCATGGTGGTGGCTGCATCATGCTGTGGGGATACTTCACTGCAGCAGACCCTGGAAGGATTGTGAAGGTAGATGGCAAAATGAATGCAGCAAAATACAGGGAAATCCTGGAGGAAAGCCTGATGCAGTCTGCAAGAGAACTGTGACTTGGGAGAAGATTTGTTTTTAGCAAGACAATGACCCTCAAGCACAAAGCCAAACATGCACAGGAATGGCTTAAAAACAACAAAGTTAATATCCTGGAGTGGCCAAGTTAGAGTCCAGACCTCAATCAAATTAAGAATTTGTGGCTGTTCACTCATGATTTCCATGCAATCTGAGTAGTTTTGTAAAGAAAAATGGGGAAAAATAATGGATGCCGCTTTTCTAATGCACAGCTCCTTGGAGATGTCTTGGATACTACGGAAGCGAGTACCTATGATGGATCTGATTAATTTCACAGTTTTCTGCAGATGTTATTACCCACCTGTACAGATTGTGGTCTTCTGGTCAGTAAGTCAAGGTCCAATTGCAGACGGAGGTCCAGAGATCCCTCTTTTCAATCAGGGCTATAGGAATGATGCTGAGCTATAGTCAAAGAACAGCATCTTGACATAGGTGTTTCTATTATGCAGATATCTAAGGCCAGCGTGAAGAGCCATTGAAGTTACATCTGCCATAGATCTATTGTGGCAATATGCAAATTGCAGTGGAATCAGGTCCTTGCTGAGGCAGGAGTTGACTCCAGCCATGACCAGCCTCTCAAAGCATTTCATCACCGGAGATGTGAGTCCTACTGGATGACAGTCGTTAAGGCAACTCACACTACTCTTCTTGGGCACTGGCATTATTGTTGCCCTTTTCATGCAGATGGGGACTTCCGACCATACCAGTGAGATATTGAAATGCCTTTGAATTCACCTGACAGTTGGTTGGCACAAGTTTTCAGAGCCTTACCAGGTACTCCGTTGGGGCCTGCCACCTTGCAAGGGTGCACCCTCCTGAAAGACAGCCTGACAGACAGAGATCACGGGGTCACTGAGTGCAGCAGGGATCTTCACAGCTGTACTTATATTCTCCCTTTCAAAGTGGGTATAAAAGCCGTTGAGCTTGTCAGGCAGTGAGGCATTGCTGCCATTCATGCTATTGGGTTTTGCTTTGTAGGGAGTAATGTCCTGCAAACCCTGCCAGAGTTGACTTGCATCCCATGTCACCTCCAACCTTGCTTGGAATAGCCCACCGCAAGTCATAACTGGTTTTCTTGTACAGACCTGGGTTGCCAGACTTAAATGCCACAGATCTAGCCCTCAGCAGCCAATGAACCTCCTGGTTCATCCACGGCTTTTGGTTTGGGAAAGTACAGCAAGTTTTCGCAGGCACACACTCACCCACACAGGTTTTAATGAAGTTGGTAACAACTATGGTATACTCATCCAAATTAGAAGAGGAATCCCTGAATACAGACCAGTTCACTGATTCAAAGCAGTCTTGTAAGTGCTCCTTGTCTGCACCTTCTTGGTCCTCGCTACTGGTGCTGCAGTCTTCAGTCTCTGCCTGTACTCAGGGAGCAGAAGTACAGCCAGGTGACCAGACTTCCCGAAGTGAGGGCGTGGAATAGCACAGTAAGCACTCTTGATCTTAGTGTAACAGTGGTCAGTGGGTTGTTTCCTCTGGTACTACAAGTAACATGTTGATGATTACTATTTAGTTACTTTTTCAAGCTGGCCTGGTTAAAGTCCCCTGAGATGATGGGGAAGGTGTCAGGGTGTGCTGTTTCAGGCCAGCTGATCACATTGAGCCTGTCTCTCACTGGCCTGAGGTGAAACGTATACCGCCACCAAGAAAACGAAACGCTAAAATCTCCCGTGGCTGGTAAAATGGACGACACTTCATTGAGAGATAATCCAGGTCCTGTGAGCAGTTTTGGGACAACACTGATACATCTGTTCACCAAGAGGACTTGATCATGATGCATACCCCTCTACCTCAGCTTCTGAGAGACTCGACAGTCATATCCTGACAGCGTATAATGAACCTGTCAACCTGCATCACTGCGGCCAGTACAGAAGAGGTTAACCAGGATTCCATAATACAAAGGACGCAAGTGTCCCTCTGAGATCTTCAGTTTTATTTACCAGGGACTGCACATTTGCCAGCAAATTAACTGATATTGGTAATTGAAAACATTGATTTTTTTAAAAATGCACTAATAGCCCAGAACGGCAGCATTGTTTCTGCCATGGGGTAGTGTGTTGACATTATTTCCATCGGTTTGAAGCAGTGATAGATGGTCCAAAAGCATTAAAACTTCTTTATTAACTGTTGGATGCAGTTGTGGTTCTCAGCGGTAGCAGGCTGAAATGGGAATATTAAATTGTATCTCTCGAGCTGTATCGTTTTATTTAAGGCAGAGGTTGATAAAGGTTAAGAGGGGAAGGCAACAGAATGGGGTTGAGAGGGACAATAAATTAGCTGTGATCAATTGACAGATACACCTGATGGGCCAAGTGGCCTTATTTGTACTCTTATGCCTGATGGTCTTGCCTTGGCATCTTGGTTCCTACACCAGTGGCAATGCCTGCTGCACCCCAACTATCCCAATGCTGCGACACTTCTGCTGCTCGTTCAACAGGAGGCAACGTGCCATCAGCCACCCACGCTAAGTGAGGCGCAGCGTCCTGCATTTCTGCTAGGCAAGTCCAAGCTCCTGGAGCTGGGAGGACCCGTAGAGAGGCATGGATTGCTGGCAAGTGCAGGGGCGTTCCACTCTTCCTTCCACTCGACTGCTTGCCAGGTCCTGCTCCTTTTAATACTGGCCACTGCCTCTCTATCGTCCAGTCTGGAATTAGAAAGAGCTCTCGTCCTGATGCCCTGACAGTAGTCATCCAAAGGTTCATTTATTATTAAAGTATACAACTCTGAAATTCCTCTCCAGATAGCCATGAAACCAAGAAAAGAATGGCAGCATGATTATCAACCCCCCAAAGAACCCCCTCTGCACAAAAAAAACAAAAATGGAAGAGGCACGTCGACCCCCAAATCTACCTCCCCCCCCCACAAAAAAAACCAAGGAAGATCGGGTGTAAAACACAGAATATGAAAACGAATAAGACTGAAAAAAAGTCTATAGTTCAAATCTATATCCAAAACGCAGAAAACCTGGGTAATATTCTCCGGGCACAGTGGGAGGCCACACAGGCTTCCCTCTTTGGTCAGACAGCTTCAAAAGGTAGCATCTACCGCTAAGAACCCTCACTACTCGGCACATAACCTCTTCTCCTTCCTACCATCGAGGAGGCGGTTCATAAGCCAGAAGAGCCACACTCAACGTTTTAGGAAGGGTGAAGTTTAAAGGCGAAATGAGTGAAATTCACACACAATCTATGTGAAATGTGCTACCTGACTTGCTAAGTTCCTGCAGCATTTTGTACATGTTGCTCTGGATTTCCAGCACCAGCATAACCTCTTGTGTTTGTGAGGGACAACTTTTTTTTTCACGAGGAGAGAGGCAGGGGTATGGGTTATCAGCGACGATGATGGGAAAATAAGCAGCTTGGTGGAAGCGCTTGTCCGGTACTGAACTTCACTGTGTGTTTCGAGGTACAAGTGAGAAATAAAGCTAATCTTTAATCTCTGTTCTATATTGAGCACTGGTTACAAGCTTCCAGTCACTACAACCCTCCATTATCTTCCTGTACCTCCCATTAAAATCTTATGTAAGACCAGTTGAGTTCTATTTTTAGGTCTAAATTGAAACTTAAACTAAACGTTGAACTAAATTAACTTCAGACTCGATGGGATCTCTACATCAAAGCACCTTCATTGATTAGCGGGCGAGGCCACGCATTGAGGGCCATGCCAACTAACCAATCAGATCTCCACAGCCGAACAAGCAAACCAATCCGCTGAGGAGGGGGCGGGGCACGGTGCATTGCGCCCGCCTCTTCCTCAACAACACCCTGTAACTCACCGACCGCCGTTAACTCTGGCGGATTGGAACCCGAGCGCCAGACCGTACCTGAAGACGCGCTCACGCCCCTGGCTCGTCGCCGCGAAACGAACCCAAGCGTCCATGGCTGAGGCGTTCGCTGCTCGCTGCCCAGCTGCTCACACTGGCCGACTTCCGGTCCAGAGACACGTGATCTTCCTGGGCCAACCAAACGGCGCCTGGATGTCAAGTAGAGGGCGCGAAGTCACGTGACTTCATGCTACACACCCCGTGACTCCTGTAGCAGACCAGTGCAAATTGAAGTTTATTGCCACAGGATTTGAATTGAATGGAATTGACTTGATCTCTTACATCCTTCATATACATGAGGAGTAAAAATCTTTACATTATGTCTCCGACTGAATGTGCAGTGTACAAATTATAGTAATTTGCATTAAATAGTATTTTCGGTAAGATGTACAACAGCACAGTCAATATAACATAGAAATACAATTGTATTAGCGTGAATTAATCAGTCTGATGGCTTTGTGGAAGAAGCTGTACTGGAGCCTGTTGGTCCCGGCTATAATGCTGCGGATGGTTGCAGATGGAACAGTTTGTGGTTGGGGTGAATCGGTCCCCGATGATCTTTTGGGCCTTTTTTACGCACCTGTCACTGGAAACGTCCTGAATAGTGGGAAGTTCACACCCACAGATGCGCTAGGCTGTCCGCACCATTCTCTGCAGAGTCCTGCGCTAGAGGGAAGTACTGTTCCCAAACCAGGCAACGCCACAACCAGTCAGGATTTTCTTAATTATGCCCCTATATAAAGTCCTTGGGATTTGGGGGCTCGTGCCGAACAACTTCAACCGTGTGAGGTGAAAGAGGCACTGTTGTGGTTTTTTTTCACCACACAGCCGGTATGTACAGACCCAGTGAGGTCCTCGGCGACGTGTAGACCGAGGAACTTAAAGTTCTCGAGGAACCTCCCCTCTCAACCCCAGATCCAGTGATGTTAATAGGGGTGAGACTGTCTCTGTTCCTCCCGTAGTCCACAACCAGATCCTTTGTCTTTGCGACATCGAGGGAGAGGTTGTTTTCTTAACACAACTACGTCGGGATGATGACTTCTCTGCAGGCTGCCTCATTCTTATTTCAGACTAGGTCAATTAATGTGGTAAGTTTAGTTAGCAGATTGGAGCTGTGGGTGGCGACACAGTCATGGGTGTACAGAGAGTAAAGAAAGGGGCCTAGAGCACAGCCCTGGGGGCTCCTGGGTTGAAGGCCAGAGGTAAGGGAGCCCACTCCCACTCTGACTGGGAGTCCAGGACGGGCAGAAACAAGATGGAGGTGTGATCAGACTTCCCAAGCGGTGGACGGAGGAGCGCTTTGTAAACGTTAAGGACAGGAGAGTAGCAGTGATCGAGTATGCTATCTCCCCATGTGCTCACCTGGATGCGTTGATAAAACTTCAGAGTTTGCATATATAGGACATAATTGCCACAAATAGCCTTATACAAAAGCATAATTCATACAAAAAAGATTACACATTAAACTTCCAGTGCACTTAAAGCTGTGGGATCTTCGTAAACTCCCAGGTAGCATCTATGAAGGGAAATATAACTGTAATACAATGGATTTTTTATTTTTCAAATAATGTTGTGTAAGTTACATTTCTACTTTATGTTTCCCTGTAAATGTTATGTATCTGATGCTTTGTGTCTGTGATGCAGCTGCAAATAATTTTTTTACTGCACCAGGTTGAAAAGTAAATTTATTATCAAAGTACATATATGTCACCATATACAACCCTGAGATTCTTTTGCTTGCGGGAATTCACAGTAAATTCAATAAATAGTATTTTAAGAGACTTTTGGATAGGTATATGGAGCTTAGAATGTCATGGTCTGGTCCATGATGTCCACATTTCGGTTCACGGTCCGGTCCATCGATCCTTGTTCTGGGTTTTCTTGTTTTCTCCCTTGTCCTGTTGAGTGCCTTAATTGAGGCACCTGATTCACATTTCGGTCTGGCACATAAATACCTCTGCAAACCAGGGATTGTTGGCTGGACTGTTCCCTTCCCTTTCCTTTTAAAGCCTTGCCTGTATCCTCGTCAATTCAACCGCCGGAGTGAGACCAGAGTCTTGCCACGCCAAGATAAGGAACTATCCATTGTTGAATTTCGAACTATCTCGTTGTGTCTCAGTGTTTAGTGTCCGTGTCAAAGAAGCGTCCCGGCCCTAAGTCCTGTTCCCAAGGAGGGGTCCCGGCTCTGTGTTCTGTGTTCCTGTGTTCCAAGTTCCAGTCCTATCCTAGTCAAGGCTTTGTGTTCTCGTCCAGCCCAGGAGCAGCTCTCCCAGCCCGGTGCTGGAGAGTCCTCGTCCTGTGCTGGATCGTCCCCATCCGAATCCTCGGCAGTTTACCTCGACAGTCATCTGGGCCCTGCGTCCACGAAAGGGTCCCGCCCCTACGCTCCAAGGAGGCTCTAGGTCAAGAGCCTCGTCCGGTGCTGGAGTTCCGTCCATGTTCCGTCCGAGCCACGCCCAAGAACCTCGTCCTGTCCAAGTCAAGGCTTTGTGTTCTCGTCCTGTCCACGTGCCTCGTACTGTCCTGTAGCCACGTCCTCTCCTTGCCAAAATCCTAGTCCCGAGTCCTTGCCTAGACCCGGGTTCTGGTTCCGAGTCCCAACCAAGACCCAGGTTCGGGGTCCTTGTCCAGGCTCTGGTTCCGGTGTTCATAGTTCCTGGTCCAGGATCCTTGCTCCTAGTTCCATGTCCAGGTCCCGTGCTTCTAACCCAAGCCCTAGCCCAGGGCCCTGAATCCCAGTCTCGTCCAGGGCCTGTGTCAATGTCCAGCGTCGTTTCTTCCCTTGCTTTCTTGACAAACCTAGTCCTGTTCCTAGAACTGCAGTGTCTCTGTCTTGCATTTGGGTGCGCCACCAACGTCCTCTTATGATACAGAAAAATAGAGGGCTATGGTAACCCAAGTAATTTCTAAGGTAGGGACATGTTCGGCAGAACTTTGTGGGCCGAAGGGCCTGTAGTGTGCTGTAGGCTTTCCATGTTTCTAAACACAGTAAAGACACGGGAGATTGCGGATGCTGGAATCTGGAGCAACGCATCTGGTGGAAGATCTCAGCGGGTCGAGCAGCGTCTGTAGGAGATGGGAGGGTTTTTCGCCGTTGAAGTCCTCTAGCAGATGGTGTGTTATCCCAGATTCCATTCATGCCGGCACGTATGCTAATCCCCATTGATCTATATCCCTCTAAACCTTTCCTATCCATGTACCCGTCCAAATGCCTTCCAAATGTTATTACTGTGCCTGCCTCAACCCCTTCCTCTGGCACCTGCTTCATATCCTCCTCAAATCTGCGTGAACAACTTGCACATCAGGTCCCCTGAAAATCTTCATTCTCCACGCCCCCCTTCACATTTTGGATCCACCTCCATAGATTCCTCAAAGTTAATACGCAATTTTAGGGTGGGTAAAAGGCGTGTTGCCCTTCATTAGTCAGGGATTGAGTTCAAGAGCTACGAAATAATGTTTCAGCTCTTAGAAAAATAAAACGCTGGTTAGACCATACTTGGAATATTGCGTTTCAGTTTTGGTCACCTCATTATAGGAAGGCTGTGGAAATTTTAGAGAGGGTGCAGAGGATAGTTATCAGAATGTTGCATAGATTAGAGAGCATGATTTATGAGCGAGCTAGGCGTTTTCTCTTCGGAGCGAAGGAGCATGAAACGATGAGTTGTTATTTGATAGAGGAGACAAGATGACAGAGGTAAAGACTGAATGGACAGCCAGATACTTTTCCCCAGGGTGGGGTGGGGGAGATAAATTTAAGGTGATTATGGAGCATGTCAGAGGTAAGTTTTTTTTTGCATAGAGAACGGCGGCTGCATGGATCACACTGCCAAGGGTGGAGGTAGAGGCAGATATATTAGGGACATTTAAGAATCTCTTGGATAAGCACGTGGATGAAAGGACAATGGTGGACTACGTAGGAGGGAAGATTAGATTGATCGTGGAGTAAGGTCGTACAGGATTGTCGTACTGTGCTGTAATGTTCTGTGTTCTATAATTTTTGATCCCGTTTCCCTGCTATTAAAACGGTTACTTTCCCTAAACAGTAGGCTGATCACCACCTCCGCCCACTAACACACCTCGCCAAACCGCAGCCACCTCTATTTGATCCACTTGTCAATTTCATCAACTTTGCCCCTAACCTCCACCCTGCCCTTAAATTCACTAGGTTCATTTCTGATACCTCCCCCACTTTCTCGATCTCTCTGTCTCCATGTCCGGAGACAAATTGTTAACGCATTGCTTATTTTCAGTTCCTTCGTCTTCGGCGCATGTGTTCCCAGTATGCGGCTTTCCTTTTCACGATATCGGAGATGTCCTTCTGCTTCAAAGAACGGGGTTTCCCTTCCCCCACCATTGATGTTGCCATCAACCGCATCTCCTCCATTTCCCGAACATCCGCGCCGATCCCATCTCCCCACCTCCTTAACAGTGATAGAATTGTTCTAATCCTTATCTACTACCCCAGGAATCACCATATCCATCACATCATTCTCCGCAACTTACACCATCTCCAAAGTGATCCTATCACCAAACATCATTACCTACCCCCACGTCTCCGCTCTCTGTCGGGATCGCTCCCTCCGTGATTCCCTTGTCTATCTGAACCTCCGTATTAATCTCCCTCCCGGCACTTACACCTGCAAGCGCGGAAGTGCTACACCTGCCCTCCTTCACCTTCATTCAGGGCCTAGACCGGTCCTTTTAGATGAGGCAGCACTTCACCTGCGAAACTGGTTGGGTCGTCTATTGTGTCCGGTGCTCTAAGATGGGGCTTCCTCTACATCGGTAAGTCCGTCAAAATTGGGGGACCGCTTTATCAAGCACCTCTACTTCATCTGCCAGAAGCGGAACTTTCTGGTGGCCAAACATTTTAATTTTGATTCCCATTCCCTTCCCGATATATCGGTTCAAGCCCTCCTCTTGTGCCACGATAAGATTACCTTCAGGATGGTGGAGCAACACCTTATATTCCGTCTGGGCAGCCCCCAACCTGATGGCATGAACATTGATTTCTCTTTCCGGTATATTCCCCCTCACTTCTATTCCCCACTCTAGCCCCCTGACCCTTCTCACCTGCCTATCACCTCCCCTCTCTCCTATGGTCCACTGTCCTCTCCTATCGGATTCCTCCCCCACCCAAAACCCTTTACTTTTCTTACCCACCTGGCTTCACCTATCACCTTCTAGCTACACCCCCCCCCACCTTTTTATTCTGTCGTCTTCCCCTTCCTTTCCAGTCCTGAAGAAGGGTCGCGGCCGAGACGTCGACGGTTTATTCATTTCCATAGACACTGCCTGACCTGTTGAATTTCTCCAGCATCTGCAGAATTTCTCGTATTTATCATTCCCTGTCAGCTGTCTTATGTGCGGACGCTTCTGTGTCCAGCGTACTTTATGGGCATACAATCAATCAATGTATATAACCCACCTTAAATATTTGTATTTATTGTGTATATATTATTGTGTTCTTTATCTTATTGCGTTTTTATTTTGCGCTGCATCGGATCCAGACTAACAATTATTTCGTTCTCCTTTAAACGTGTGTACTGGAAATGACACTAAACACTTTTGAATCTTGAATTTTGACTGTGTGCATTCGCTTTTTCAAACCCCTGGCGATCTTGTACAGTTGCACACCCACCTCTATAAGATGGCTGTCTCTGTCATGATACGATGTTTCAACTCGAAATGTCACAATTCCTCTCCACACCTCCTCCCCACCCCCACCTCCCCCCGACCCGCAGATTTCCTCTCGCAGAGTTTGTTGTTTAAGGTCATCCCCGAGTCTCCTACGCTGCACAGCAAACCTGCCCAGCCTCTCTCTGTAACCGTGGAAACTTGTCCCTTCCGAATTAAATATCAACTTCTGCATCCTCCTTGGGTGAGAGAGCTTCGTCCATCCGCGACTTCGGAGAGGGCATTCGCTTTAATATTCAACCCAGCTTCCGGAACCTCGCTGTTCATCATTATTCTTGGTCAAGGACTGTGAAAGGTGCGTGACCACGAACTTAAAAATGAATAACTAACTCAGTGCTGAACGCAGACCAGCGGCGTGAGAGGAGAACCCACCTCCCTTGATTCCCACGACTGCTGCCCGGCCTCCCGATGCCAGCCTCGAGCGGACTGCTGCTTCTTTCCGCCCTCCTGTCTACGGAGAGGGTCTACACGTCGGTGCCAGGTCAACCCGTTACTGGGAAGATGCGCAGGGTTCGACAAAAGGCGGCCAGGGGGAGAATCTGGAGGGGACGGGGTAGTGGGGGATGGCGTGGAAAAATGTTATGTGGTTGGTGTAAATGGGTCAGCACGGTGTGTCCTCACACATCCTACAGACGAGCGGGAATTGACCCAGTGTGTGGGTGAGGGGTAGAATTAACGGGATCGTAGGGAAATGGGGCTATGAAATGGGACTGGCGGCAACGCGATGGGATGACTGGCTTCTTTCCATGCTTTTGTGAAGAAGGCGGGGATTGGAGGCTGGACGTTCTGGGAGATGCACTGAAGTGTAGTTGGTAAGGCAGTGTCGGTGGGAAGTAGCTCGCTCGCCAGCACTCCTTCCGGCGTTATTCATTCGGTGAGACTCGGAGTGAATCCCCACTGTTCCGTGTTCATATTCCCGGGCGTCTTCTCCTCCGTTATAACAAGCATAGCTCCCTCAGTGCCGCCCTTCGCGCAGTGTCGCTCCTTTAGTACCGCTCCTCTTACAGCGTGGCGCTCCCTCAGTACCGTTGACATTGTTATCCTATAGTAACGCTCCCTCATCGCCGTAGCTCACTACTGATTCTTCCGCGTTTATGGAGATTCGGGGCCCGTGAGGTTAAAGGGAAAGGGTAGATTTTAGCGTGGTGGAGGGGGAAGAGATGGTCACTAAGGAGGTGGAAAGAGAGGATCCTCGCGGAGCCTCCGGGTGCCGGACTGTGTGGAGCCGAGGAGGCTTCGGTAGTCTCGGGAACTCCGCGCAGAGTTTGCCTGCGTTGAGAAGGCGCCGCATCTCCCAGCTGCGCACTGGGCCGTCCCCAGACCCGTGCGCACCTGCGGCGTGAAATGCCTCGTTGCCGGTACAGTTGGCACAGCCGCGGGAACAATTGCAGCGTGAAACCGTCTGCAACTCTCGTTACGGATTCAGTTCACTGATTCCAGCCGTTTTCTTGCAGAGAGACGATGGCTAAAGGAGAACAACCTGGGCATCAGTTACGTCTGCCCGTATCGGGGTTCGATCTCCATGGTTGTCAGGTGATAATGTGTCCATCCGTTTACGGGAACTGGTAAACACCATCGCGGGACGGTGTTGCTGTCGGGATGAACTTGTCCATTACTCAGTCAGAAGGCGCTGCAAATCCTCAGTACACCTGGTTACAGCGGTACAATGCACGAGTGAAACCATACTGGGAGTGTTGTGTGCAGTTCTGTTTGTCCTCCTACAAAAAGGATGCAGTGAAGCTGGAGAGGGAACAGAAAAGATTCACAGTGTTACCGGGCCTGGAGGAATTGAGTTATAAGGAAAGACTGGGCAGGCTGTTTACTGGCAGCGAAGGAGCTGAGGGATGACCTTATATGGATTTGAACAATCGGAAGGGGAGTAGATTAGGTGTATTTTCACAGACGTTTTCTCAGGGTTGGGGAGACTAAAACTAGACAGCACCGATCTGAGATGAGATGGGAAGGATGAAAGGGAACTAGAGAGGCAAGTTGGTACGTACAGTAAATGCGGAGGAAGCGGTAGAGGCTGATACAATAAGAATTTAACACAGACAAGTGTGAGATGTTGCACTTTTGGAAGACCAACCAGGTAGGTCGTAGATGGGGTGAGGTTGGACACTGAGGAATGCAGTGGAACAGAGTGCTATGGAAGTACAGGTCTATAATTTCTTGGAAGTGGCATCACGGGTAGGTATGGTCGTAAAGAAATCTTTGGGCACATTGACACATTGGCAGAAATCAATTGGCACATTGGCAATACATGAATACAGGGGTTAGGATGTTATCTTCAAATTGTATAAAACATTAGTGAGGCCTAATTTGGAGTACTGTGTCCAGTTTTGGTCACCTACCTGCAGGAAAGATGTAAATAAGGTTGAAAATGTGCAGATAAAATTTACAAGGATGTTGCTGGGACTTGAGGACCCGAGTTATAGGGAAAGTTTGAATAGGTTCGGACTTTATTCCCTAGAACGTAGAAGATTGAGGGGATAATCGATGGAGGTATACACAATTATGAGGTGTAAATGCAAACAAGCTTTTCCCATCGAGATTGAGTGAGACGAGAGCCAGAGTTCATGGGTTAAGGGTGAAAAGTGAGAACTTAATTGGGAACGTAAGGGGGTAATTCTTCACTCAGAGGGCGGTGTGAGTGTGGAACGAACTACCAGCGCTTTGGATTCGGGGTTGTTTTCAATACTTAAGTGGAATTTGGATAGGAGCATGGATGGGTGAGTTATGGAGGGTCATGGTCCGTGTACAGGTCTATAGGACTAGGCTGATTAATGACCCGGCATGCACTATATGGGCCGAAGGGTCTGTTTCTGTACTGTGGTGTTCTATGACTCTATGACCTCGCAAACTACTCGGTTATGATCTTGCACTTAATCGTTTACTTGCACCGCACTTTCTCTGCAGCTATTGCGCTTTATTCTGCATTATTGTATTATTGTTTTACCTTGCTGTAGTTCAATGCACTGTGTAATGATTTTATCCGTATGAAGATAATGCACGACAAGCGTTCCACTGTAACCCGGTACATTGACAATGATAAAGCAAATTCCAATTCCGATTTGGACAGGTTCATAGATAGAAAATGTTGAGAAGGATATGGACAGATCAATGGAAAAGGCTCAGGTTGGTATCTTGGTCAAACTAGAGACACTGAAGGTGCTGGAATTCTGGTGCAACACATACCAGGTGCTGGAGGGACTCAGCAGGTCAAGCAGTATCTATAGCGATGACATTTGTCCGCACGGTCCAGTTGGGCCGAAGTGACAGTCTCCATAACGATGACTCTAATAACAGGGTCACTACTGTATTTCAAGTCTAGAATGAAAACAGAGACGGTTGAAAACTCTCAGCTGCTCAGACAGAATGTAAAGGGAGTAATGGAGTTAGGATTTCAGGTCAGTAACCCTTCCTCGAAATTGGAGATACTGTACAGTAGTCCGCGCCCTCTTCACCCATGTTTAGAAACATAGATTTTCGTCCAGGAAAGGTGGAACCTGTACCGGAGGGACGGTTTACACCTGACCTGGAGAAGGAGTAATGTCCTAGGAGGAAAGTTTGCTGGTGTTGCGCGGGGAATGGGGGTGGGGTTTAAACTAGAGTTGTGGCGGATAGGAAACAGAGCGCCAGAATAGATAGAGGAGTGCTGGTGTAGAAAGATGTTAAGCCTACGTACAAAGTCAGAAATCAAAAGGTCAACTATGGTGGGGCTAATGTTCTGAGCTGCGTATATATCAGAATCAGGATCAGGTTTAATATCACCAGCATATGTCGTAAAATTTGTTAACATAACTATAATAAAAGTGAAGTAGTGTTTATGGGTTCAATGTCTATTTAGGAAACGGAGGGTAAAGGGAAAGAAGCTGTTTCTGAATCGCTGAGTGTATGCCTTCAGGCTTCTGTACCTCGGTCCTGATGGTAACAATGGGAAGAGGCCATAACTTGGGTGTGTCATACGGGTGCGATGGGAGCGGACCCAAATGCAAGACACAGACACTGAAGTACTAGGAACTGGACTATGTTTATTAAGAATGATAGGGAAGCCAAGGAGCGAGGACAAAATTATAACACGAAGGTAGACGAAGAGAGACAAACCAGAAGACTTGGACTTAGGACTTAAACTTGACAGGGAACTCAGGTCATGTCTCGGGACTCGGGTCTTGGCAGGGACTCGGTACCTGGGTATAGACTTGGTTCTTGACTAGAACTAGGACTTGGCTTGGACTGAACTAGGACTTGACTCTTGACTTGGACTTGGAACTTGACTCTTGACTTGGACTAGGACCAGACTTGACCTAGACACAGTATACAGAACAGTGAGCCGGGGCTCCTCACTTGGACACAGGACACGAAGAGACAGTTCCCAACTCAGAGTAGCGGCGAAACGGCCAGAGTCACTCAGCGGAGATGAGAACACGAAGAGACAGTGCCCACTCAGGGTAGCGGCAAATGGCCGTACCTACCCAGCGGAGACGAAGTTACTGCTGAGATTGCTGCTGAGGTTACTGACGAGGACGATCCAGCAAGGAATCACTGGACCCCAGAGCTATTTAGTTGCCAGCCCGAAACGAGAATCAGGTGCCGCAATTAAGGTGCCCAACAGAACAAGGGAGACAAGGAATAGCCGGAATACGGAATCCACGGACCGGACCGTGAACCAGAATGCGGACCGTGACAGGGTGATGGGTTCCTTAATTATGGACGCTACCCTTCTGAGACTCCGCTCCTTGAAGATGTCTTGAATACTATAGAGGCTAATATCAAAGATGGACTGACTAATTTTACAACTTTCCCACTACCATACCAGGCAGTGATGAATCCTGCCAGAACGCTCTCTACGGTTTATCTGCAGAAATATTCGAGTGTCAGGTGACAAACCAAACCTCCTCAAATTCCTAATGAAATATAGCCACAGTCTTGTCTTCTTTATAGCTGCATCAATATGTTGGGACCAGGTTACAGCGGTGCAATAAAATTAGTGAATCCTGCAGAGTTTTTTCTATTTTTGCAAAAATATGATCTAAAATCTGACCAAATCTTCACCTAAGTCCTAAAACTAGATAAAGAGAACCTAATTAAATACATCACATAAAACATTATAATTGTTCATTCATTTATTTAGAAAAATGATTGAGTATTTCATGTATTTGCAGGATAAAGTATGTGATCCTTTACTTTCGTACTGGTGTGACCTCCTTGTACAGCAATAAGTTCAAACGAACGTTTTAGGTAACTGTTGATCAGTTCTGCACATCGGCCTGGGGGAATTTTAAGTCATTCCTCCTTACAAAACTGCCTCAACTCTGGGATGCTGGTCGGCTTCCTTACATGAACTGCTTGCTTTAGGGCCTTCCACAACATTTCTAGAGAATTAAATTCAGGATTTTGACTTGGCCATTCGAAAACATGAAATTTCTTTTTTTTAAAACCATTCTGCTGTTGATTTACTCTTGTCTTTCGGATCATTGTCTTGTTGCATTATCCAGCTTCTATTAAGCTTCAGGTGATGGACTGCTACCCCGACATTCTCCTGTAAAACGTCTTGACACAACTTTGAATTCCTTCTTCCCTCAACGACAGCAAGCTGTCCAGGCTCCGAGGCAGCAAAGCAGCCCGAAAACATAATGCTCCTTTCACCATTCACAGTTGTGACGAGGTTTTGGTGTTGGTGTGCAGTGTCCTTTTTCCTCTAAACATAGCAATCTGCACTTCTGACAAAAAAAATTCAACTTTTCTCTCATCTGTCCACAACATTGCCGTAGAAGCGTTGTGGAATATCCAGGTGGTCTTTTGCAAATTTGAGACGTTTTTTTTTTGAGAGCAGTGGTGTCCTTCTATGAATACCATTCTTGTTCAGTGTTTTTATTACAGCAGACACATGAACAGGAATGTCCTAGAGACTTCTGTAGGTCTTTTGACGTTATCCTTGTGTTATTTTGCACCTTCTTCAACATTGCTCTTGATGTGATTTTTGCAGCACGCCCACTCCTAGGGAGAATAGCAACAGTACTGAACTTCAAACAACAGGAATTCTGCAGATGCTGGAAATTCAAGCAACACACATCAAAGTTGCTGGTGAACGCAGCAGGCCAGGCAGCATCTCTAGGAAGAGGTGCAGTCGACGTTTCAGGCCGAGACCCTTCGTCAGGACTAACTGAAGGAAGAGTACTGAACTTCCTCCATTTGTAGACAATTTCTCTTTCTGTGGACTGATGAGCACCCAGGTCTTTAGAAATCCAACTCCATGCATCTGTGCAATTCTTCTTCTAAGGTCCGCTGAAAGTTGATTTGACTGAGGCATGGTGCACATCAACAGATTTTTCTTGAGAAGACCAGGCTCTGTCAGTAACCTGACTTTGTGGGTCTTTTTTTACGGCAGAGCACCTTCACAACCAACATCTCCAATCTCATTTCATTGATTGTAACACCTGACTCCAAGCAGCTTTTGTCGAAGACATTATCCCAGAGGTTCACATACTTTTTCCAACAAATGCATGTAATAATGGATAATTTTTCTCAATAAATAAATGAACAAGTCTAACTTTTTTGTGTTGTTATTTAATTGGGTTCTCTTTATCTAGTTTTAGAACTTGTGTGAAGATCTGATCCGTTTAGGTCATATTTATGCAGAAATAGAGAAAATTCTACAGGGTTCACGAACTTTCTAGCACCACTGTAGATCCTCAGGGATCTCGACATCCAGGAACTTGAAATTGCCCACTCTCTCCACTTCTTATCACTCTATAAGGATTGGTTCGTGATTCCGAGTCCTACCCTTTCTAAAGCCCATAACTAGCTCTGATCCTACGTTGAGTGCAAGGTTGTTGCTGCGACACCACTCAACAAGCTGGTATATCTCGCTCCTGTATGCCCTCTCGTCTCCATCTAAGTATCTGCAAAGTGGTTGTATCATCAGCAAATTTCTAGATGGCATTTGAGCTATGCCTAACCACACTGTCATGGGTATAGAGAGGGTAGAGCAGTGGCCTAAGCACACATCCCTGAGGTGCGCCAGTGTTCTGGTCTTCCGGTTAGGAAGTCGAGAATCCAATTGTAGAGGGAGGTACAGAGACCCAGGTTCTGTAGCTTATCGACCAAGACTGTAGGAATGATGGCATTAACCGCTGAGCGACCTGACATGGGTGTCTGCATTGTCCAGGTGATCTATGGCAGTGTGGAAAAACATTGAGATTGCGTCTGCCATAAACCTATTGTAGCGATAGGAAAATTGCAGTGGGTTCAGGTCCTTGCTGGGGCAGGAGTTGATTCTGGTCATAAGCAATCTCTCAAAGCATTTTTTTCCACCGTAGACAAGTGTACTACTGGACGATACTCTTGGGCACTGGTATAATTCTGGCCCATTTGAAATAGGTGGGAACTTCCGACTGTAGCAATGAGAGGTCGAAAATGTCCCTGAATATATTGGTCGGCACAGTTTCAAGAACCTTACCAATCGGGGGTATTTCAAAGCAAGAAATATTGTGGGAAAGGCGGATGAGCGTAGGGCATGGATCAGCACGTGGAATTATGACATTAGTGAGATTTGGTTGCAGGAGGGGAATGACTGGTAGCTCAATGTTCTGTTCTTTGTGAAGTGATAGAGCTGGAGGGATTAAAAGAGCGATTGGTGGTATTCTTATTTAGGGGAAATGTCACGGCAGTGCTAAGTTAGGACAGACTGGAGAGGTCATCTAGTGAGGTTTTATGGGTATAACTGAGGAATAAGAGAGGTATGACCTCTAGTGGGATTATATTTATAGACCACCCAACAGACTCGGGATTTAGAGGATCAAATTTGTAGAGAGATCGCAGTCTGAGCAAGAAACGTAAGTTTGCGATAGTAGATAATTTTAACTTTCCACACATTGATTGGGGCTCCTATACTGTAAAAGGCTAGTCGGGATAGAGTTTGCCAAATCTGTTCAGGAAAGTTTCCTTAATCAGTACAGAGAAGCCCCAGCTGGAGACTGTGCCATACTAGATGTCCTATTAGGGAATGAGACTGGACAGGTGACAGAAGCTTGTGTAGGGGAGAACTTTGCATCTAGTGATTATACTGCTATTAGTTTCAATATAATTTAGAGAAAAGAGTGGGCCTGGTCCTGGGGCCGAGATTCTAACTTAGGGTGAGACCAATTTTGATGGTACTAGAAAGGATCTGGCAAGTGTGGACTGGGACAGATTGTTTTATGGTAAAGGTGTACTGGGTAAGTGGGAGGTCATCAAAAATGACATTTTTGAAAATAGGAAGTTTATATGTTCCTGTCTGAATAAAAGGCAAGGATATCAAAGATACCTTTTTTTTTCTAGAGAAGACTTGTTTAGTGAGAAGGAGGAGGTGCCTAGCAGGTATGAACAAATGCGGTACTGAAGGAGTATACGGAATGCAAGAGAACACTTAAGAAGGAAATCAGGAGGGATAAAAGAAGACATGAGGTTGTTCTAGAGACAAGGTGAAGGAGCATCCTTAGGGTTTCCACAGATATATTGAGAGCAAAATGATATCATGGGCCAAAAGTTGTCCTTTGGAAGATCAATAATAATCTATGCGTGGAGCCGAAAGAGATGGGGTAGATCTTAAAACGTGTTTTTTTTTTGTATCTGTTTTTACTCGGGAGGTGCTTGTTGTCTTGTGGCAAATTAGGGTGGATAAATCCCCAGGTCCTGACCACGTGTACCCTCAGACCCTGTGGAAGGTTAATGCAGAAAGTTTAGGGGCCCTAGCCGAGATATTTAAAACGTCCTTAGCCACGGGTGAAGTGCCGGAGGATTGGAGGATAGTTAACGTTGTTCCGTTGTTTAAGAAAGGCTCTAAGTATAAGCCAGGATATTAAAGGCCGGTGAGCCTGACAGAATAGTACCGGAGCTAATGACGTGGTTGGATTAAAGCTGAAGGGACGTCCAGCTGCTGATGTGCCTGGAAATGAAAAGACGGTCCGATGTTGTAAAGATCGATATGCCATTGGAACCTGAAATGTAAGATCCATGTATCAAGATAAACTAGATGTGGTCAAAAACGAGATGGCAAGACGAAAAGTTGACATATTGGGAATTAACAAACTAAAGTGGACTGAAATGGGTCACTTTACATCAGACAGTTACCAGATCCACTGTGGGCAGGAAACCTGCAGACGGAATAGAGTAGTTTTAATTGTCAAAAAAAAAGAGTACCAAAATCAGTGATGGGATACAACTCCAAAAAATGATAAAATGATCGCAATACGACTTCAAGGCAAGCCTTTCAACATCGCAGTGATCCAAGTTTATGCTTCTACCACAGACGCTAAAGGGGATGAAATTATCCACTTTTATGAAGAACTACAGCACGTTCTGGATGTGACACCAAAATGGACGTTACATTTATCATTGGGACTGGAATGTCAAAGTTAGAAATCACAGAAAACCTGAGGTAACGGTCAACTTTGGCCTTGGAGGACGGAATGAAGCAGGACATCGGCTGGCAGAATTTTGCCAATTTAACTCTCTGGTTATAGCAAATACGCTCTTTCAACAGCTCTATACATAGACATCACCAGACGGTCAACACTGAAACCAATTGACTATATATTCTGCAATCAGAGATGGAAGAGCTCTATCTTGTCAGCTAAAACAAGACCAGGAGCAGATTGTGGCTCAGACCATGAGCTGTTTGTTGCAAATTCAGGACGAAACTGAAGAGCATCAGGAAAAGCAACGTACCAGCAAGGTTTGATGAGGATAGCATCCCTCAAGAATATGCTGTGGAGGTGAAGAACAGATTCAATGGATTAAACCCGGGAGGAAGAATGCCAGAAGCTCTATGGATAGAAGTAAGGAGCATTATACAAGAGGTGGCAACAAAAAATATTGCAAACCAGACGAAGACCAGGAAAGCAAAGTGGCTCTACAAGTGGCTGAGCAGCGAAGAGAAGTGGAGGCCAATGGAGATTGGAACAAATTCCTCCGACCGAACGTAGTTCAAGAGAGTAACAGGGAAAGATAAGGAAACTTACTTAAAGGAGCGATGCAAAAAAAGCTGAAGAAGCTACAGAACTGGAAAAAAAAGCGATCTATTCAAGAAGATGAGAGAAATCAAAGGAACATTTCATGCAAAAATAACTATAGTGTAATACAAAGAAAGCAGGATCTTACAGAAGCAGAAGACATCATAAAGAGATATTAGGAATACACAAAAGAATTGCACAGGAAAGATCCCAATAGCGAAGACACTTGCAATGACCCCCTCATCAATCTAGAGCCGGTCATTTTGGAAAATGAAGTCAAATAGACAATAGAAAACATTGACAATGATAAGGCTGCAGGATGTGACGGGATTGCAGTTGAATTGTTTGAAACTATAACAGGTGATGCTGTAAAAGTGTTGCCTGCAATTCGCTGGCAGATCCAGAAAATAAAACAATGGCCTTTACACTGGAAAAGATCATTTTTTTCCCCAATTCTCAAGAAGGAAAAATTAAAGGATTGTTGAAATTACCAAACAATTTTATTAATTTCGCATGCTAACAAGGTAATACTAAAGATCATGCAAGCAAGACTCCAGCAATATATGGAACGAGAACTGCCAGTTGTACAAGCTGGTTTTAGAAGAGGCAGGGGCACCAAAGACCAAATTGCTAACCTACGCTGGATAATGGAGAAATCGAGGGAATTCCAGAGAAGTATTTATCTATGTCTCATTGACTACTCTAAAGCCTTCGACAGTGTGGTCCATAATAAACTATGGCAAATCCTTAAAGAAATGGGGATACCTCGATATCTGATCCGCCTTACGAGAAACTTGCACGAAGAACAAGGAGCAATAGTTAGAAATGAATACGGAACAACAAACTGGTTCAAGATTGGGAAAGGAGTACAACGAGGTTGCATACTGTCACCCTACTTATTTAATCTATTTGCTGAACACATCATGAGGAATGTTGGTCTAAAGGACTCAAATGTTGGAATCAAAATTGCCGGATGAAATATTAACAACCTCAGATATGCAGATGATACTACTTTAATGGCTGAAAGTGAGGAGGATTTGAGGAAAGTTTTAATAAAAGTGAAAGAAGGAAGTGTGAAAGCTGGCTTGTTGCTCTATATTAAGAAAACCAAGATTATGTCAACCGTCCCTCTTAACTCTTTGGTAATAATTGGAAAGGAAATGGAAGCAGTGACGGATTTTGTCTTCCTCGGTTTAAAGAATTCTATAGCTTGTAACTGCAGCCACGAAGTTAAACGACGCTTACTTCTGGGGAGGGCAGCAATGGCAAAGTTAGTTAAAATAAAGAAGAGCAGAGAC
The DNA here is from genome assembly GCF_030028105.1 of Mobula birostris. Classification (NCBI taxonomy): domain Eukaryota; kingdom Metazoa; phylum Chordata; class Chondrichthyes; order Myliobatiformes; family Myliobatidae; genus Mobula; species Mobula birostris. The sequence goes on from NC_092371.1 coordinate 16,037,680, forward strand.
GTAAGGTTGTCTAGGAAGATCCGTACAGTCAAGTCTATGGTATTTCCAGTTGTGATGTATGGCTGTGAGAGCTGGACTATTAGTGAGGCTGAATAGAAAAGAATCGACGCCTTTGAACTTGGTTGCTGGAGGAAAGTGTGAAGGGTTCGTTGGACAGCAAGAAGATCCAACAAGTCAATACCTGAAGAAATGCAGCCAGACCGCTCACTAGGAGGCTTGATTATGAGACAAAATCTGAAATACTTTGGCCACATCATGAGAAGACAGGATTCCTTGGAGAAGACTCGCATGTTAGGTAAAGAAGGCAAAAGAAGGAGAGGAAGACAGAGGCTACGATGGATAGATAATATTACTCAGGCAACGCGCATGACCTTGGGGGAACTTAAAGAGGCAGTTTCCAACAAGAAGGCTTGGTCTGCAGGAGTCCACGGGTTCACGAAGAGTCGGACCCAGCTTAGCGACTGAACAATAACAACGGATCAATGTATTGAGTAGAGGAGTTGGGATGTTACGTTGGTGAGGCTTAATCTGGAGTATTGCGTCCAGTTTTGGTCACTTATCTACAGGAGGGATGTAACTAAGATAGAAATGGTGCGGAGAAAACTTACAAGGACGTTGCTGGGACTTAACGTTCGGAGTTGTAGGGAAAGGTTGAATAGCTTGGGACTTTGTTCCATAGAACGTATAAGATCGATAGAGTTATACAAAATTATGAGGAGCATGCGTAGGGTAAATGCAAGCAGGCCTTTTCCACCGAGGTTGGGTGAGTCTAGAACTAGATGCCCCGGATTAAGGGTGAAAGGTGAAATGCTTAAGAGGAACGTGAGGGTTAGCTTCTTCGCGCAGAGTGTGGTGCGTGTGTGGAACGAGCTGCCAGCCCAAGTGATGGATGCGGTGGCGACTTCAGCATTTTAGAGAAATTGGAATAAGTATATGCTAGGGAAGGGTATGGAGGGCTATGGTCTGGGTACAGGTCAATAGGACTAGGCAGATTAATGGTTCGGTACGGATTAGATGGGCCGAAGGGCCTATTTCTATATTGTCATGTTCTAAGAACTCTATAACGACACAACTTTATATGTCTTCCATGCGAGGAAATTCCTTCTCCAGGGATGAGGTCTTTGGAGCTCACGTTGATGTTTGTGTAGCTTTGTGTTTTTTTAACGAGGTGAGGTTGCTAGCCTCATGCCCAACCCTTCTCCGTTCGCGTCTGGGCCTGGGACCGTGCATGGTGGAGTTACGTCATCGACCTGAGAAACCGTTTCTCCCTCTGCAGATCCTACCTGACCTGTGACAGGGATCTGGGTGAGTGTAGATCTGAGCAGATCAGGAAGAGAGACATAAGGGGCGGAATGAATACCAGTTACCTGAAGTTCACAGTCTGTATCGAGTTTAGAGTTATGTGTACAAGTACACGTACGCACAGGTGTAATGAAAAACCTGCTTGAAGCAGCATCACCGGCGCATAGCATCTGTTACACACATTCACACTAAACAGCTAAACATCTTATACAGCTTTTCCAAAAGCACAATTATAGCAATGGATTTTTTTTTTTTGCAAAATGATCGAAGTAGTCATCGTGTTGCTAAACTGTAATGATTAGGGTCCTGCCAGTTGGTTCAAGAACCGCATCGTTCAAGAGAAATAGCTGTTGCTGAACCTGATGGAGTGGAACTTCAGGCTTCTGTACCTAATGGTCGCTGCGAGAAGATGGCATGGCCCGGTTGGTGGGTGACTTTGATAATAGATGTTGGCCTACTATACGTACTAACGATGGTAGGGAATCAAAGTTTCTAAGAAAGCCGATTTAGCACAAAGGTACAGCACTGAAAGGGTCTCAAAGTGGAGACGAATCACTTGAACTGTGATCTTTTTATTTACTCTTCAGCCAGTACAATAACAAGACGGAGGAAAGAGTTTGGGATTTTGCCTGTAAATCAACTTTCCAGGGTCACGTTAGCTGTTCCTGGACAGACTACGTCAACAGATTCGACGAGGGAATAAATTTCTCCTGCCCGTCCGAGGCTCTGATCTGCGGGGCGGAGAATCTCCGAGGCGACATCCAAAAGGATCGGAAGTAATCCCCTTTCCCCGAGTGCGGGTCCTTCCACTGGTCGGGCGTCGCGTCCTTTGCAATGCTGCCCGGTTAGGGCTCTATGCCTCACTTACAGTGCACACTTCCGCCACTGACCTGCACTTGCGCAAAATCTGTCTCGGTCCCCGTCACTTCACACTGGCACGGGAAGAGGCCACTCAGCCCATCGCGCCTCTGTCTCTTTTCAGAACATTGCCGGCAATCCCATTCATTAACCGCCTTCCCCTTCGTTACCGTCAATTTTACCCCTCACCCATACACCTGCGAAAAGACACGCACGTCTGTGCGACGTGGGAGAGTACCGGAGCATCCGGAAGGTAACAGGGAGAACTCACGAACTCCACGCAGATCGCACCCTCATCCCTCCCTCCTAGCCGCTGTCAGGCGTCAGGTACAGGTTTAATTCGATCCCTGCTCGCAGCAGTATCACAGGCACATAGACACATAGGCATTGACTATATAACGTTGCACATGAATTATACAGTAATTATACAAGGCAGCGTAGAAATAAATTGTACCGAACAAATCAATTATATAAAACAACACAATAGTGCAGAGGTGCTCTGTAGGTCGGTTCAAGCACTGCGTGGTTGTAGGGACGTAGGGAAGTCTCATTTCTCCCTTCCCGATCCACAGCCTCCTCCTCTCCATTCTTCACATCTTCCTTCCTTGCCCAATCTCTTCATCCTTCCTCCCTTCTCCCTCTCTTTCTCTTCAGCTTTCTTTTCTTTTCTCTTCGTTCCCTACCTCTGTCTGCCTCGCTTTTCTCCCCCTTTCTGCCTCTCCCTCTCCCATCTTTTTCTCCTTTCCTTCTGTTCTCTTTCCCCATCTCCCCCCCTCTCTCGCGCTCCTCTCCCTCGTCCTCTCTCATTCTTTCTACCTCTCCTTTCTTTCCCCCTTTCTTCACCCGTCTCTCTCGTTCTCATTCTCTCCCCTTTCTCTTTCCTTCTCTCCTCTTCCTGCCTCTCCCTCTTCTCCTCTCTCTCTGCCTCCCTCCCTTGTCGTCTCTCTCTTTCTCTGTCTTATCTCTCTCCACCCCCTCCCCTTTTTCCTCTCCCTCTCCCTCGCTATCCCCCAGTTTCTCCACCTCTCTTGGGTCTGTCTCACTCTGCCCCCCTCCTTCTCCCTCTCTCGAACTCTCCCCCCCTCTCTCTTTCCCTCCGCCCTCCTCTCCTTTTTCTCTTTTTCATACTCCACTGTTCCTCAGTTTCCAGGGACTTCACCAGCATTCAAACAGGCCGTTTAGTCCAGCGGGTCCGTTCCACCGCTTGCACCCATCTACCCTTATTTACCCGTGGTAGGTCTGTATCCCAACATGTCCCAACGATTTAATATCTATCTCGGCGGTCTGGTCAGTGTGACCAGCCTCCAGGCACACACAGATCTCCAGCAAACCTCCCCCCTCACTGTACATCTATGGTCCTTGTCTGAGGCTCCTGCACCGCGGGTAAAATATGTACCTCATTTAGTCCCCTCCTAGTTCATCCTCCCTTCATCCTCCTCTGATCCAGGGAGAGGGTGTGGGTGGAGGAGTGAGGGAGAGGGTGGGGCGGGTGAGTGCGGAAGAGGGTGGAGTGGTGGAAAGAGGGTGAGCGGTTTTGTGGGAGAAGGGGTGGGTGAGGGCGAGAGAGAGAGGAAGGGTGGGTAGGGCAGTTAGGTAGAGGGTGTCGGTGGGGCAGTGAGAGCGAGGGTGACAGAGTGAGGGTGAGGTTGTGTGTGGGCAGTGGGAGAGAGGGTGGAGGGGAAACAGGGTGTCGGTTTGTGTGAGCAATTGAGGGAGGGAGTTGGGTGGGGGAGTGAGGGAGAGGTTGTGGCGGGGGTGATGGAGAGGTTACGTGTAGGCTAGTGGAGAATACGGAGAATGTGGGGAATTGAGGTAGAGAGTGAGGGTGGGGGAATGAGGGAGAAGGTGTTGGTGAGTGTGGGGAAGCAAGGGAGAGGATGTGGGTGGGGGAGAGAGATGAAGAGGGTGCGGGTATAGCAGTGAAGGCGAGTGTGGTGGGCAGTGCGGGAGAGTGTAGGGGTGGGGCAGTGAGGGTCGGAGTGTGGGTGGGACTTGCTGTGTCCTGCGTGCTGTCGAACTTCCCGAGTGTTTTGAATACAGGTTTATCGTCATCTGCACAGTCCACGTGTTCACAAGTAAAATGTAGAAAGTGCAGCAGCATCGTAGCACGTAGCACAAGCAGCATTTACAAGAGCATAGATAATACAACATTTTTACAATTAGAGTAAAAGTAAAATATCCATTTAGTACAAAGTGGTCATAGTGTTGCAGGTTTTTGGGCTTCTCCACGAACTGAATGATTCAGGGAACTAACTGTTCTTGAACATTGAGCATAGCACATGGAACAGTACAGACCCTTTGGCCCACAATCCTGTGCTGATCTTTTAATTTACTTTAAGATCAAACTAACCCTTCCCTGCAACACAGCCCTTCATTTTTCTATCATCTCTGTGCCTGTTTAAGTTAAATGCCTCTAATGTATCTGCCTCTATCATCACCCCTGGTAAAGCATTCCACCCACCAATCACTCTCTGTAAAACATACTTACCTCGGGACACCGCTATACTTTCCTCCAATCACTTTAAATTCAAGTGGGGTGTGTACACTGCACCATTTCACACTAATTTTCCACCAGCCATTCTGCGCTCTACTGATTGCTGTCCTGCTGCAGCCAGCGGCAAAGCCTTCACCAGTTTTAGGTATCATGTATCATGCCCTCCCCGCTGGGCCGGAGATTGCTGGTCGGATGAGTGACGCCCGGCTTCTTGTCTTTTTCCCAGGTGGAGGTTCTACTGCTGTAAAGCTGGCCGCGTTTGTTTCCGGGGCTGTGCCTGGTCCCCCTACGTCAACCAGCGCAACGAATACTTCAGCTGGGAGGTGCCGGCCGATCACTACCTGGCCGGAATCGTGCGTCACCATGAGAACCAGAGCGGGTACGTAAGGTGACCCCCTCAGACCATGGAGGAGGTTTGAAACCAGAGGCGAAAGGTGTAAAAGGAACATCAGGGGCAGCTTCTTCACGAGGAGGGCGGTGTATACTTGAAATGAACAGTTGAGGCGGGCACATTTGCAATGTTTAAAAACTATTTGGAGAAGTAGGAGATTTAGACGGCTGTGGGCCAAACGCAGACTGAGGGGGCTAGCTCACTGGACAACACAGTCAGCATGGATGGTTTGGGCCGAAGGGCCTGCTTCCCCCCCGTATAACTCTACGGACCAATGGCAAAAGGCCGTCTGACTGTGACAGAGCCTTTACTGAGGGATAGTCACACTGTGGGAGGGGTGGCGAGAAGGAAGTGTCACACTGCGTGAGGCTGTGGGGAGGGCGCGCCTCCTATTTGCTCCACGGTCCGAGTGCCGTTCCTGCGATCGGAATCCGCGGCTGATTATCGCCCCCTGTTGGGGCTCAGCTCTGGTTTAATCCGGGGCTGATCGAAGGGGTGAAGCTGTTCCCTCACAGAGATGCCGCCACAAGAGTCACTCATAACGCCTGGGAAGTCAGTCTCTCTCTCTCTCTCTCGCTCCACAGTGGCCCCTGAACTCCCCAGTCAACTGTCCCGTCCACCGACTGTCTTCTTTTCTCTTGCAGAGAACGTCTCTGGCAATTCCGCTACTGCGCAATGGCCTCTACGAACATGTTTCAACCATGAAGGGAAGGCACGAGACCTCAATAAATAATTACTTTATTTGCACTCTGTGCCTTCACGATTTTATACACCTCTCTTTCTCTCCCCTCTTTCTCTTCATTCCCCTGTCCCCTTCTCTCTTTCCATCTCAGCTCTGCTTTCTTTCTCCTCCCTCCCTCCGTCTCTCCCGTCTCTGTCTCTCTCTACCACCCTTCATCGTACTCCCTCTCTCTCCTCTCTCTCTCCACCTCTCTCACTCTCTTTTCCTTCTTCTGTCTATCCTCCCCTCTCTCCATTTCTCTTGTTCTCTCTCTCCTCGTCCTCTCCCTCCCTGTCTTTCTGTACAGAGGGGCCCGCTCCAAGGAAAAAAGTCCTTGCCTGCCTGCACAGACTCTCCTTGTACGATTAAAAATAAGCTTTATTTGTTACATCGAAACATACAGTAAAACTCGTCGTTTGCGTCAAATCAAATCAGCGAGATTGTGCTGGGTGTCCACAAGTGTGTCCAGGCTCCTAGCACCAATAGGAGCTAGGATAGGATAGTTGATAGGATAGTTAAGAAGGCCCATGGGATGCTAAGCTTCATTAATAAGGAGATTGGGTTCAAGAGTAGAGAGGTCATGTTGCAACTCTACAAATCTCTGGTGACACACATGAAAGTTGCTGGTGGACGCAGCAGGCCAGGCAGCATCTCTAGGAAGAAGGGTCTCGGCCTGAAACGTCGACTGTACCTCTTCCTAGAGATGCTGCCTGGCCTGCTGCGTTCACCAGCAACTTTGATGTGTGTTGCTTGAATTTCCAGCATCTGCAGAATTCCTGTTGTTTGCGTTTTTAAAATCTCTGGTGAGACCACACTTAGAGTATTGTGTTCAGTTCTGGTCACGTCATTATAGGAAGGATGTGGAAGCTATGGAGAGGGTGCAGAGGAGATTTACCAGAATGTTGCCTGGATTGGAAAACAAGTCTTACGAGGCAAGGTTAGCAGAGCTGGGACTTTTCTCTTTGGAGTGTAGGAGGATGAGAGGGGACTTGATAGAGGTCTACAAGTTTATGAGAGGCATAGATAAGGTGGATGGCCAGTACCTGTTTCCCAAGGCACGAATAGCAAACACCAGAGGTTTGGAAGTTAAGGAAGGGAAGTTTAGGGGAGACATCAGGGGTAACGTTTTTACACAGAGGGTTGTGGGTTACTGGAATGACTTGCCAGGGATGGCGATGAAGGCTAAAACATTAGGGCTATTTAAGAGCCTCTTGAACAGACACATGGATGAAAGAAAAATAGAGGGTTACGGAGTAGTGTGGGTTTAGTACTTTTTTTAAAGGAATATATGGGTCGGCACAACGTCGAGGGCCGAAGGGCCTGTACAGTGCTATGGTGTTCTAGTGTTCAATATAACACATGTGCCAAACGCCTCTTCTACCGCCCTGTCTTCCTGTGAGGAAATGCCTTCTCCAGCGCCTGTCTGCTTGCGTGGAAGCAGCTTCTTCAGCGCCTTGTCTACCTGTGTGGACACGTCTAATCCACCACCCGTTTCCATGAGTGAAAACGCCTTCTCGGCCGTCACGTCTCCTTACGAAGAAACGGCTCCTCCACCACCCAGTCTACCTGTGTGGAAATACTTTCTCCACCGCCTTTTTGCCTGTGTGGAAACATCTTCTGCACCGCCTGTTTGTGTGTGGAAACAACTTCACCGCGCCGTTCACCTGTGTGGAAAACACTTCTCCACTTCCCTGTCCACTTGCGCAGAAACGCCTTCCAACCGCTCTATCTACCTGTGCAGAAAGACCTTCTCCACCGCCCGGTCCACTTGTGCCAAATACCTTCTTCAGCGGCTTGACTACCGGTGCGAAAACTCCTTCCCTGCCGAAATGTATATCTGTGCAGCTACCTTCAGGACACCATGATTGGCTGCATCCTCAATCACAAAGAGTACATTTGTTAAGCATGAGCGGGCGTGCCTCGGTGCGGGTTTGTTAATGATCGCCAGAATACTCTATCTCCAGAACAGACGGCTGCATTTTATCCGCTACTGATCAGTCATCCTTCGAGATACCCGTATTCACTCCCCCAATACTTTTAACCCAAATATTCCCAAGAACTGTTCCTGAGTCTGGAGTGGTTTGGAAAGTATCCAGCAAAGGTCGCTGGGTTAAATGGTATTATTTAACCCATAACACCATAAGATACACAATGGCATGCAAACGTTTGGGCACCCTGGTCAAAACTTCTGTTACTGTGAATAGTTAAGTGAGCAGAAGATGAACTGATCTCCAAAGGTCATAAAGTTAAAGATGAAACATTCCTTTCAACATTTGAAGCAAGATTAGAGTATTATTTTTGTCTTGTACAATCTTAGAGTGAAAAAAAGAAAGGAGCACCATGCAAAAGTTTCGGCACCCCAAGAGATTTGAGCTCTCAGATAACTTTTACCAAGGTCTCAGACCTCAAATAGATTTTTATGTCATGGTACGGTTCATGGAGAACGCATTCCGGTTCACGGTCCGGTCCGTGGACTCTGGACTCCGGGTCTTCCGGGCCCCTTGTTTCAGCTGGGCTTAATCATAGGCACCTGATGCTCGTTTTGAGGCGGGGAATATAATTGGCCCTGGGATTGCGTGTCGGGGCTGGTTCGTCTCGTCAGTACCCCATTGGAGCAACCCGCTGGTGGAAGGCTAGAACAGCCATACATGAACTCTAGGCCTGGTTGGAGGACCACTGCTTCATGCAGCCTTGTTCTCTCTAGTTGGAGCAGTCATTGTGGTATGGATTCGGCTGTTTCCGGGGCCAGCTGAGTGGCCGTCTGCCACTCCGAGCTAGATATGGATTCGGCTGTTTCCGTAGCCAGCCAAGGTTGCCGGCCGTCCTGAGACTTGGAGCCACCCTGGAGTGAGCTCCCTTCCTGTCCCTGCCTCCGTGAGGTAAGTCAGGCCGTCATTGCCGTTACCCTGCGGTTGGATCTGTCCCTTCCTGTCCTTGCCTCCGTTGGGTAAGTCAGGCCGTCTTTGCCGTTACCCTGAGGGAGGACTGTTCTCTTCCCCTCCCCATCTGAATCTCTGTCAGTTTCCTCGGCGGTTTACTTCGGCAGTCATCCCGGCTCGGCGTCCAAGGAAGGGGCCTGGCCCTACGAAAGCATCCCGGCCCTGCGTTCCAAGAAGGAGTACCTCGTCTTGCCCAGGAAAGCCTCGAAGAACCCAAGCCTGCGTCCAGTCCTGTAGCTACGTCATGTCCTCGCCTAGTTCCGGGGTCCGAGCCCGAGTCAAGACCTAGGTTCTAGTACCTTGTCCAGTCTCTGGCTCGGAGTCCAAGCCCAGGCTCCTAGTTCCTAGTTCCTTGTCCTGGTCCCTCTTTCCTCGCCAAAGTCCTAGCCCAAGTCTGTGTTCCTGTCCCAGCTCCTAATCTGCGTCCAGTCCCGTTCCCAACTCTAGTCAAGTCCAGTTCCCAACTCTAGTCAAGTCCAGTTCCCAGTACGTCAGTGGCTCTGTCTTGTATTTGGGTCCGCTTCAGCATCCCTCTTATGACATTTTAGGGCTATGACGTTCACAGTCATCGTTAGGAAAGGCCAAATATCAAAGCTTTATAAATACCCTGACTCGTCAAACCTTGTCCCAACAATCAGCAGCCATGGGCTCCTCTAAGCAGCTGCCTAGCACACTGAAAATTAAAATAAATGATGCCCACAAAGCAGGAGAAGGCTATAAGAAGATAACAAAGCGTTTTCAGGTAGCTGTTTCCTCAGTTCGTAATGTAATTATGAAATGGCAGTTAACAGGAATGGTGGAGGTCAAGTTGAGGTCTGGAAGACCAAGAAAACTTTCCGAGAGAACTGCTCGTAGGATTGCTAGAAGGGCAAATCAAAACACCCGTTTGACTGCAAAAGACCTTCAGGAAGATTCAGCAGACTCTGGAGCGGTGGTGCACTGTTCTACTGTGCAGCGACACCTGCACAAATATGACTTTCATGGAAGAGTCGTCAGAAGAAAACCTTTCCTGCATCCCCACCACAAAATTCAGTGTCAGAAGTTTGCAAAGGAACTTCTAAACAAGCCTGATGCATTTTGGAAACCAGTCCTGTGGACTGATGAAGTTAAAATAGAACTTTTTGGCTGCAATGAGCAAAGGTATGTTTGGAGAAAAAAGGGTGCAGAATTTCATGTAAAGAACACCTCTCCAACTGTTAAGCACGGGGGTGGATCGATCATGATTTGGGCTTGTGTTGCAGCCAGTGGCACGGGGAATATTTCAGTGGTAGAGGGAAGAATGAATTCAATTAAATACCAGCAAATTCTGGAAGCAAACATCACACTGTCTGTTTATATATTTAAAAAAAAAAGCCGAAGATGAAATGAGGATGGCTTCTACAACAGGATAATGATCCTAAACACACCTCAAAATCCACAATGGACTACCTCAAGAGGTGCAAGCTGAAGGTTTTGCCATGGCCCTCACAGTCCCCCAACCTAAACATCATCGAATATCCATGGATAGACCTCAAGAGCAGTGCATGCAAGACGGCCCAAGAATCTCTCATAATTAAATACCTTTTGCAAGGAAGAATGGGCGAAAATCCCCCAAACAAGAATTGAAAGACTCTTAGCTGGCTACAGAAAGCGTTTACAAGCTGTGATACTTGCCGAAGGGGGTGTTACTAAATACTGACCATGCAGATTGCCCAAACCTTCGCTTCGGGCCGTTTTCCATTTTCGTTATTTTGAAACTGTGAAAGATGGAAACAAAAAAGTAATCTTGCTTAAAATATTAAAGAAATGTGTCATCTTTAACTTTATGCCTTTTTGAAATCAGTTCATCTTTTGCTCGCTGAGCTATTCCCAGTAAGAGAAATTTTGACCAGGGGTGCCCAAACTTTTGCATGCCATCGTAGGGGGAGAATTAGACCGTTCAGTACATCGAGTCTCTTCGCTATTCCAGAAGGCTGAATTATTTTCTATCTCAACCCCACGCTCACTCTCCTCCTCCTCATAACCTTTGACACCCTAACTAATCAAGAACATATCAATACCCGCTTAAAATGTACCCAATGACTTGGCCTCCACAGCCGTTTGTGGCAAAGAATTCCACAGATTTAGTACCCTCTGGCTAAAGGAATTCTTCCTTATTTCTGTTCTAACGGGACGACCTTCTATTGAGGCTGTGTCCTCTGCAAAAGGAAACATCTTCTCTAAGTCCATTCTATCGAGGCTTTTCAATATTCGATAGGTTTAAATGAGACCCCCTCATTCTTCTAAACTCCAGCGAGTACAGGCTCAGAGTCATCAAACGCTCCTCATATGCAAACCTTTTCTTTCTCAGGGTCATCCCCATGAATCTCCTCTGGGCCTTCTCCAATGTCAGCACATCTTTTCTTTCGTAAGGGGCCCAAAATTGCTCAGTGTTCCAAGTGCGGTCTTACCAATGCCTTATAAACCCCACAGTTACCTCATTGCTTTTATATTCAAATCCTTTCGAAATGAATGCCAGCAATGTACTTGCCTTCCTTACCACTGAGAACAACCTGTACCTCAGAGTGGGTTTACGTTCCGGGGAGTGGATTCTGTTTTGTACTGTAGGGCACAATTTCTGCACAGTCTCTCCCCACAACAAATAGTTACACAGACCCATCATCCCATCGTGTCCATGCTGGCGAAGGTGTCTACTTGTTCACCTGTGTTTGGTCTATTAGAACAGAAATGAGGTGGAACTTCTTTTAAGAGCATTGAATCTGTGGGATTCCATAGACCGTTGTGGAGGCCAGGTCAATGCGTGTATTTAAAGTGGAAGCTGATAGTTTCTTGATTAGTATGACAGTCAAAGCTTACGGGAAGAAGGCAGAAGAATGGGGTAGAGGAGGAAAATAATTCAGCCATGATGGAATGGCGGAGCAGGCTCGATGGGCCGAACGATCTGGTCCCGCAAAACCTTTCCCAACTGCATACGTGGCCAAATACATTTAAACGTTGTTGCTGTACTCACCATCTTTCTCATTGGTGTGTTCAAGGAATTAAATGTGGAAGGCCATTTGACATTGGTGCTGGTAACAAAAGCTCCCCAATCTAATCCCATCATGGACTAAAGCAGGTCATTCCATGTCTCCATCCTGTGGTGGGGTGCACGGGGTGTGGTTTCTGCTCCACCAACATTTCAGGCTGTGGGTTGTACTGTGCACTCTAGTGTTTTCGCTGATTGCTTTTCACTTCACTGCAAAGGAAATAGATCATTCTCATTTGTTCGAGATCTGTCATCATTTTATATCCTTCCAATAAAATCTCCCTCAGCTCCCTCTGTTCAATGTAAAACAAGAGAAAATCTGCAGATACGAGCAACAAACTTTTTCACTGTAGGAACTCAGCAGGCCAGACAGCATCTATGGAAAAAAGCTCATTCGACGGTTCGGGCCGAAACCCTTCGGCAGGACTGGAGAACAGAGTGTGTTGCTGTGTTCAGTTTTACCCGTCTCAGGTAAAATTTTCCAGACCCGGAAAATCTGTGAATCCCTACACCCTCTCCATTGCAATCACACCATGCATTGTGATTTAACCAGCCAGATTGTAACTGAAAATCACAAATCAGTTATTTATAGTATTAGAGCCACGCCGCACAGCAACCCCAGATTTAACCCTAGCCGTGGGATAATTTATTGTAACCTACTAACCGGACGGCTTTGGACTGTGGGAAGAAACTGGAGCACCTGGAGAGAATCGACATGTTCCACGGGGAAGAAGTTCAGATGCCTTACAGATCACTCTGGAATTCAGCTTCGAAATCCGACGCCCCGAGCTGTAAAAGCGTCGCGCCAACTGCAACATCACCGAATCTCCGTTCGATGTAAAGCAGATCCATACAGATAGCGGTGAATCTACAGAATTCATAGCTACGGACGTGTGTGGAGGCAAAGTCATTATGTTTAAAACGGAGGTTGATATGTCCTTGATGAGTAAGTGTATCAAAAGTTACGGGGAGAAGGTAGGAGAATGGGGTTGAAGGGGGAAATAATTCAGCCATGATGGAATGGCAGAACGGACTCGATGGGCCGAATAGCGCAAATCGGCCGGTATTTCACGATCTGAATGGAATTGGAACCCAAGATCGCCCTGCGTATCATCACTTAATCTACATCAACAATATTAATTAATAATACCTTTATATGAAAACATTAAATTCTTTGAGTGCATGGAGCTGTCTTCCGCCGTCTGCGTACTCGGTAACATATTGCATAAACGGCACCCTATTGTTCAGCGCAGACGCTTCGGTCCGGACGGGACCCACTTTAGATAATCGGCAGAAATTACTGAAGCGATGTCGTGCTTCATGAAAGAGGAAATGATCAAAAGACAGATAGTTGGGTGGAGGCTGTTTGGTCTTTGAGACGTTGTGTGTAGATGGACTGAGAGAAACATGAGTTGAATAAAAGGGTTAAGTCCCCCTCACAGTGTAACACTCCTAATGGGAAAGTCAGGGGTGAGCATGAGGGTCTAACTCCTGCAGGGCAAGTTTGAGGCGAAGAGCAGGATGGGGGTGTTGGGGCTGGTATAAGTTGGCAACAGGATAAACGAGTACAGCCTTGTGGCGGGAGGAGAAAAAATACATTGGAGCAGAATTAAGCCATTCACTCAATTGAGTCTGCTGTGCGATTCGATCTTTTCCAATGTTTCCATGAAATGCTTCTCATAAGTTAACCCGTACATAGAACATAGAACATTATATTACGGTACAGTACACGCCCTCCGATATAATCCTCCATTTTTCTATCATCCATGTTCCTATTTAAGAGTTTCTGAAATGTCCCTAATGCATCTGTCCCTACTATTGGGAGGGCGTTCCATGCTCCGAACAGTTTCGGTAAACAACTAACCTCAGATATCACCCAATCACCTTAAAATAACATCCGTTGTATACGCTATTTCTGCCCTGGGAAAATGACTTTGGCCATCTACTCTATCTACGCCTCTTGTCATCTTGTACACATCAATTAAGTCACTTCTTAGTCTCTTTCGCTCCAAAGAGAAAAGTCCTAGCTCTCTCTCAACCTCTCTTCATAAGACATGTGTCCTGATAAATCTCCTCTGCACCTTCTGAAAAGCTTCCTCAGCCTTCCTCTAGTGAAGTGACCAGAGCTGAACACATTATTCAAAGAGTGGTTTAACATCTGTGCTCCCGCTTCACTCCCTATCCAGCTGACCGCTGTCCAGTACATTAGGTCAGTGTATAATTGTTAAAAGTCAGCCGTTTCCGTATCGTTTTTACCGCCAAAATGAAGTGATCCTTTGTCACAAACTGGGCCTAGTGTAAACTTGAATCAGCGAAAATCCCTGCGGTCTGGGCAAGTCTTTACCGCAGCCGGAAATATTTGGACTATTCCAGATGAAAACATTGTTACAGATAAGGGTAGTGGGGGACGGGTGCCGGCGTGGGCGCGGCGGTCTCGTTGATACCCCGAATTGTACAGAGATCGGTGTATCGGAGTTTCGCACAACATGAACTTCGCTGCTTTGATTGAGGTCGATTGAAGATGTCCAATGCCGATGTGTCGTTAATACGAGAGATTCCTAGATGCTGGAAACCCAGAGTCACGCACACAAAATGCTGAAGAAACGCAGCAGGTCAGGCAGCATATAATGAAAAGATTAAAAAATAGAGTCGACATTCCGGGCCGAAACCCATCATCAAGGAAGGATCTCGGCCCGGAACATCGACTGTTTACTCTTTTCCATTGATGATGCCTGACCCGCTGAGTGACTCCAGCATCTTATGCCCGTTGATTTGGATTCCCAGCATCTGCAGATTTTCTCGTGTTTGTGATCAGGACACTTTCCATAGATGCTGCCTGCCTGCCGAGTTCCTCCAGCACTTTGTGTGCAATACCAGAGCGTACCGCGAGTAAAAGGGTCATACAATTGAATGCTAGAGTTGATTCGAAGGGCTGAATGGCCCCATGCGTCAAGATGAGATAGTTCGAACTCTTCCACCTTGCAGGTACAGGGCCAACACTTGCGGAACGGGGATGACTCCGAAGGTGAGGAATGAAAACGACTGTGATGGGAATTGTTTGCAATGGAACGGGGGAGTCACTTGCTCTTTACATCTCAAATTGCACCCGGACCGAGGACCATACTCACCGGTTTATCCCACGTTACGCAGTGACGGTGGTATTTGTCAGGGCTTCAATATGCTGATGTGACTGTCGCTGGTGGCTTCTCTCGACGGTTGGGAATGGTTTGTAATCCCAGTCCACCGCAATATATTATCAGCTCAGTGCGTAATCTGAACCCCACTATTACCCCTCTCCGTGACGCTGTTGGTAGCGGTCCATGCAGTAACTTCCAACATTTCTGACACTCTGAGCGGACGGTCTGTCCCGTGGGGTCTGACTGAAGACTGGAGCCGCTAGACTATCTGCAATAGAACACAATATCACCATCGGGTGACTTGGAGCCAACAGGAGTGTGATCCGTTGCTAAAGACGCTGAAAATCAGCATTCATGAAAAGTTTAACGAATTTCATTGCGAATAATCTGTACTTGAACCAACCTGACTCTCAGCTGGTAAACGGACCAGCAGAGCCCACAGCGGATGCAGTGCTGGGGACATTCCTTCGGACTGGTGAAGATAGCAAGCACCCAAATTTCCGACCGAATCACCGTCTCCGGCGACCGCTCTGGACCTAACCACTGCAAACCATTAGGAGCCTGGAGAACAGGGAAGGCAAACTTCAGGCAAACAGGACACCCATCAATCGGCTTACGCGCGCAAAAACGCGACATACACTCGGGATTTTAATTTTATAACTAGTGCGTGAATCAACCTAGCTGTCATATAGAAACATAGAAACATAGAAAATAGGTGCAGGAGTAGGCCATTCGGCCCTTCGAGCCTGCACCGCCATTTATTTTGATCACGGCTGATCATCCAACTCAGAACCCCGCCCCAGCCTTTCCTCCATACCCCCTGATCCCCGTAGCCACAAGGGCCATATCTAACTCCCTCTTAAATATAGCCAATGTACTGGCCTCAACTGCTTCCTGTGGCAGAGAATTCCACAGATTCACCACTCTCTGAGTGAAGAAGTTTTTCCTAATCTCGGTCCTAAAAGGCTTCCCCTTTATCCTCAAGCTGTGACCCCTCGTTCTGGACTTCCCCAACATCGGGAACAATCTTCCTGCATCTAGCCTGTCCAATTCCTTTAGGATTTTATACGTTTCAATCAGATCCCCCCTCAATCTTCTAAATTCCAATGAGTACAAGCCCAGTTCATCCAGTCTTTCTTCATATGAAAGTCCTGCCATCCCAGGAATCAATCTGGTGAACCTTCTTTGTATTCCCTCTATGGCAAGGATGTCTTTCCTCAGATTAGGGGACCAAAACTGCACACAATACTCCAGGTGTGGTCTCACCAAGGCCTTGTACAACTGCAGTAGTACCTCCCTGCTCCTGTACTCAAATCCTCTCGCTATAAATGCCAGCACACCATTCGCCTTTTTCACCGCCTGCTGTACCTGCATGCCCACTTTCAATGACTGGTGTATAATAACACCCAGGTCTCGTTGCACCTCCCCTTTTCCAAATCGGCCACCATTCAGATAATAATCTGTTTTCCTATTTTTGCTACCAAAGTGGATAACTTCACATTTATCCACATTAAATTGCATCTGCCATGAATTTGCCCACTCACCCAACCTATTCAAGTCACTCTGCATCCTCTTAGCATCCTCCTCACAGCTAACACTGCCACCCAGCTTCGTGTCATCCGCAAACTTGGAGATGCTGCATTTAATTCCCTCATCCAAGTCATTAATATATATTGTAAACAACTGGGGTCCCAGCACTGAGCCTTGCGGTACGTCACGTGGTAAATGGACCAGGAGAGCCCACAGGAGATGCAGCGCTAAGGACATTCCTCCGGACAGATGTAGACGGCGAGCGCCTAAATTTCCGACCTTCTGCACAGTGCAGAAGCAGCGCCGGTTCCAGTGTCTGCAAACCGGAGTCTCAGGGTCTGTAACTTAACCGGGATTTTAATGAAAGGGAGGCGCCAGAAAAAGGATGGGGGCGAAGACGTATCACCCATCCTTTGAAATCTATGAATAGCGAACGTACTGATCTTTAAAATCTTATCCTCTAATTTCAAAAATATTTAATCTCCAGTTATGTCACTGATCCAGGTTTATAGTATTTATAAATGTTCGGTCTAAAGTGATTTTACTCATCGCTATCGGCAGGTTCTCTCTGGAGCATCTGTATGTGTGTGTGTGTGTGGGGGGGGGGGGGGGTGGTCATTCGGTCTGTCATATCTGCCCCAATGGTTAATTGAGATAAAAACTGCTCAAGGTCACACTTACCAAAGTCTCCTCACAAAGTCTCTCAGCCGTACACAAAATTGCATCGTCAACGCATCGTTCAGCTCCGAGGTTAGGAGAAACCCGCAGGAAACATGCCGCTGCATTGCTTGTTAAATACAATGTTTCGAATAAAGGTTGTCGCTAAAATGCGTATAACTCCAGATCGACTGATGGATTGTCTCTAAAGTCTGAGGAATGCAGGCTTGGGTAGAATTTCAATTCATCTCAGACATTGAGATCAGTCTTTGCGCGAAGAGTTGGGGGTTAGAGGTCAATCAATGCAACTGTGGGGCATCGTGAGTGTTCCTCTCGGCGCAGGGTTCCCAACCTTTTAACATGCCATGGATCCTACCAATAACCGAGGGGCCCGTGGACCCCAGTTTGACAGGGAATTCAAATTCCGATTGTTGCGTTTTTGAGCGTGTATACCAATTGATTAGCGTCCTGTTTGCCTTCACTGCTAGGCAGAAAAACATCTGCGTCTCAGTAGATCCAAACTACTTATGTTAATGAATAATTGCACTGGCGTCACAAGCAATTGCAGATGCTCTAATCTCGAGCAACGCCAAAAAAAAAAAAAAAAAACACGCTGGTGGAACTCAATTGAGATGGGAGTACATTGTTAGGTCGGTGTTGTAGGACCAGTCCATTTGGTTGGAATGCTGTTGAGTTTTTCCAGAGTAGCGGGAGCTGCATTCAAAGAACTGAGTTTCCATTTTTAGGCATCCGTTAGTCTCGTGAGACCATGGATTTGCCCCTTGGAAGGTTTCCAGGGCGCAGGCCTGGGCAAGGTTGTACGGAAGACCGGAAGTTGCCCATGCAGCAAGTCTCCCCTCTCCACGACACCGATGTTGTCCAAGGGAAAGGCACTAGGGCCGATGCAGCTTGGCACCAGTGGCGTCGCAGAGCAATGTGTGGTTAAGTACCTTGCTCAAGGACACAACACGCTGCCTCAGCTGAGGCTCGACTAGCGACCTTCAGATCACTAGACCGGTGCCTTAACCACTTTGCCACGCGCCAACACTGGAGAGTTTCCATTACAGGCTACAATAATGGAGAACAAGTTCACGTTCAAATTCAGCTATAATCAACTATAGTCATGTATACAGTTAAACGAAAGAACCTTCCTCCGTGGCCAAGGTGCAAATCACGGTACATACAGTCACACACAACACATCTAGTTACGATAACACATACAGTCACAGATTAATATTAGTACAAATACCTGGATGCCATAGCCTGAACATTGACCAAAATCAACAGTCTGCATTTAAAGCCCAACACCTTTGATTAGAAAGTGTGCACCGCACTCATTTCATTTTCCATCGGCGAGAAAATGAAGCACGAGATGAGTCTGCGCCAATACTCAGACAAGGCTGGTCGGTGTAAATACCTTTCTCATCACATTAGTAACAAGCAATGGTCTCTTTCAACAAGAAGTACTGAAGATGTTACATTTGAATACACGCAGTATATGGAATAAGATAAAAGATCTATACTTATTCATTTATTGAGATACAGCGCCGAATAGGCACGCCGCTAGGCAATCCCACGATTTAATCTGAGCCTAATCACGGGATAATTTACAACGACTAATTAACCTACCAACCTGTACGTCTTTGGACTGTGTGAGGAAGCACACGTGGTCACTGGGAGAACGTACAAACCTATTACAAGCAGCGGCAGGAATTGAGTTGCCTGTACTGTAAAGAGTTGTACTAACTACTACTCTACCTTGCCGCTCTTTTAGCGCAGTTAGATTGGTGCTGACGTTCTGGGCATCACTGAGTCGTTGCTGAAAAAAGATAGCTGGAAGATTAACATCCAAGTATACACACTGCATCGAAACGACAGGCAGGTGGGCAGAAGGCATGGCGAGGCTGTGTTGATAAAAAATGAAATCAAATCCTCAGAAAGGATTGGAAGAGGTAGAATCGTTGTGGGTAGAGTTAAGAAATTGCAAAGGTAAAAAGACCCTGAAGAGAGTTATATACAGGCCTCCGAGCAGTAACCAAGATATGAGCTACAAATTAGAAATGGAAATAGGAAATGCACGTCAAAAGGCCAATGTTACAATAGTCATTGTGGATTTCGATACAGGGATAGATTGGGAAAATTAGGTTGGTGTTGTTTTTGGAACCCACGAGAAAGACTTTATGGAATACCTGCAAGATGGCTTTGTAGAGCAGCTTGCGGGTAAGCCCACTTGGGGAAGGCTATACTGGATTGGATGCTGTGTAATGAATCGGGTTTGATTAGGGAGCTTAAGATATTGGAACCCTTAGGAGAGGTGGTCATAGTATGATTGAATGCACCCTGTAATTTAAAAGTGAGCAGCTAAAGTTAGATAGACTCGGGCCAAAACTTTTCCATAGATGCTGCCTGGCCTGCTGAGTTCCTCCAGCAGTCTGATTTCCATCAATTCTAGATTTTCTCTTGTTTGGCATTTGTACTGTTGGGTCTCCGACCCTTAAAAGGAGAGAGCCTATTATAAGACATAGAAGCATAATTAAACCATTTGGCCCATCGAGTCTGCTCCGCTATTCAATCATACGGATCCTTTTTTTACCCCTCAGCCCCGCTCCCCGGACTATACCCGTAACCTTTAATGCCGTGTCCAATCAAGAACCCATCAAGTTGCCTGTGCTAATAAATTCCACAAATTCACCACTCATGGCTAAAGACATTTCTCCGAATCTCTGTTTTAAATGGACGCCCTTTTATCCTGAGCCTGTGTCCCCGACTACCCAATCATTGGAAACATCCTTTCCACAACTACTCTGTCTACGCTGTTCAACATTCGAAAGGTTTCAATGAGAACCCCCTCATCCTTTTAAATTTTAGCGAGTACAAGCTCAGAGCCATCAAACGTTCCTCATATGATAACTCTTTCATACCCGGAATCATCTGTGAGCCGCCTCTGGACCAGCACATCATTTCTTAGATGGGGAGCCTAAAATTGTTCTCGATACTCAGGGTGAGGCCTCACCAGTGCCTTACAAAGCTTCAGCATCAAATCCCAGTTCTTGTACTCCAGACCGCTTGAAATGAATGCTAACATTGCAATTGCCTTCCTCACCACCGACTCGACTTGCAAGTTAACCTTCCGGGTGTTCTGCGCAAGGACTGCAAGTCCCTTTGCATCTTAGATTTTTTGATTTTCTCCTCATTTATAAAATAGTCTGGACATTTATTTCTACGACCAAAGCGCATGGCCATGCATTTTCCAGCGTTGTACTTGATTTGCCATTTTCTCGCCCATTCTCCTAACCCAAGTACTTCTTCAATCTACCTGTTTCCTCAGCACTACCTGCCTCGTCACCTGTAATCGGATCATCTGCAAACTTGGCAAAAAAGCCATCTATTCCATCATCTAAATCATTTATATACAGCATAAAAAGAGGCGACCCCTGTGGCCACTGGCAGTCAACCAGAAAAGGATCCTTTAATTCTTACTCACTGCCTCCTACTAATCAGGCAATGCTCTTAACCATGCTAGTAACTTTCCTATAATACAATGCGCTTTTAACTTGGTAAGCAGCCTCATGCGTTGCGCCCTGTCAGTGGCCTTCTCCAAATATACAACATCCACTGCATCCCCTTTATCAATTCTACTTGTAATCTCCTCAAAAAATTCCAATAGGTTCGTCAGGCAAGATTTTCCCTTAATGAAATCATGCGAATATTGTCCTATCTTGACCTGTGTCACCAAGTACTCCATAGCCTCATCCTTAACCATTGACTCCAACAGCTTCCCGAACACCAGGTCAGGCTAATTGGTCTATAACTTCCTTTCTGCTGCCTCCCTCCGTTCTTAAAGAGTAGGGTGACAATTACAATCTTCCAGCCTTTTGGCACCATGCCAGGGTCGAAAGGTTTTCGAAACGTCAGTACTAATTGGGGTCAGTACAATCTCTACCGCTACCTCTTTCAGAACCTTACGGTGCAGTTCATCTGGTCCGGGTGCCTCATGTAACCTTTGTTCTTTCCGCTTTTTGAACATCTCTCTTGTAATAGCAGCTGCACTCATCCGCCATCTCCTTGCCCCCCTTATTATTTCTCCGGCCTAATTTTTTAGCTGTCTAATCTCTTTTATTTTTTACACACTTGAAAAAGCTTTTGCTGTCAACTTTGACATTGTTTACTTGTTTGCTTTCATATTTCACATTGTTCCTCCTAATGATTCCTTTAGTTGCTATCTGTAGGCTTTTAAAAGCTCCCCAATCCTCTATCTTGCTGCAATTTTTTGCTTTGTTGTATGCCCTCTCTTTTGCTTTTACATTAGCTTTGATTTCCCTTGCCAGCCACGGTGGTGCTATTTTGCCATGTGAGTATTTCTTCGTTTTTGGAATACATCTGTCCTTTGGAATACATTTGTCAGGCAAAATTTTCCCTTGAGGATGTCATGCTTGTTTTTTCACGTGCCTTCAAGTACCCCGAAACTACATCCTTAACAACCGTCTCCAATATCATCTGCCATTTTCAGCGTATTTTCCCAGCTGCTCAACTTCATGCTGCCAGTTTTAATAGCCTTCTTCATTATCGACTACGTCCCCATCTTGGTGTCACGCAGAATTGCTAATACAGTTTATGACATTACCATCTACATTATTAAAATAAATGATCAACAACTACGGACCCAGCACCGATACCTGTGTAACACCACTAGTTAAATGTTGCCAGTCAGCTGGAGAACCATCTGCTAACACTCTCTAGGTTCTCCTACCAGGGCAATGTTAGATACAATTGGGTATTTCAACATCAATGTCAAGCGACTGAATCACTTGGACCAACCTCCAGATGGAACTTTATCAAATAATTTATCAGATGCTCTTATCCCGCCTTCTCCTTTTCTCAATTCTCCCCCGGGTCTTTGAATACAAACACCTCCTATTTATCCCACATGAAAACAAGCAGGCTTTATCGGCCTCAATCCAATTTCCTCTCTATTTTCGCTTCACCATAAAGACTGGTTCATTTCCAGGTGTGATGTAAACACTCAAGCGCATGGAATATGAAGCTAACATCGCGGATTGATAAGCTTGTTCACACCGTCTCATTGCAAATGGACGACTACTCAAAATTCACACTTATATCAGCAAAACTTTGAAACATAAAAGGGAATATGCCACTGTCGACTGACCTTCAAGTAAATAACATAAATTCTAGCTGTTCCTGCACACTGGGGGCTTGGGGTGGAAGGTATTGCATAGGGCAGGGCTATGTAATAGATTTCTCAGGCGGTTCACTGACATCCTGTCTAACTGTCCCTTTTGTGGCCGGAGGGAGTCAGTGACCATGTTTAATCTGGAGTCTGAGAGGTTGCAGCTTTTTCCGTGTCCCTGCGGGGCTGCTCCTCAGGTTCTGGTTGTACTTCATCCCCGCGCTCTTCATACATGGTCCCCCAGTACGGCGGACGAAAGGTCGCTCGGCGATTCTAATGGTGGGCTTGCTCCTTGACCTGGCCAAGATGGCCATTCACGGGCCCAACGGGCAATCGAGGGTTCTTTTGGAGCCAATTTCTGCGCACTTCCAGGGTTGCGTTCATGCCCGAATATACTTAGAAAAGGCTCATGCTGTCATTATTGCACAGTGGGGGATTTCAAAGAACTATAGGTTATCCAAAGGAATTGAGTGTTTTTTTTTAGATAATAGTAGCCATATTTTAATTTGAAATTCTAAATAGTTTAGCAAATCCCTGATGGTTGTTGATATTTGTGAGCAAATGAAAATTTGCAGTTATTAAAAATAACGTTCTTCGCTGTTCCGCTGGCTTTCGATGGAAACGAGTGTACAGCAAAAACCACTGGGACAGACGTAAGAGTAATTACATATTGCCTGCAACTTTAAGGGGTACAAGGTTAGCGAATTGTGGGAGCCTGCGGCTTTAAGTGATCAAGAAACAGTGCTAGTCGAATAAAGGAACGTGTGTCTTTAAGAGTCATTCTTCAGTATTAGAGAATCGAATTATTCAATCACCTCCTGGGTAAGGATCAGAACAAAATTCCATCAATTGCAGCCATAAATGGCTACACAGGTGTGATCAGAATATTTGCAGAGGGCGTGTTTATTCTCAGGTTGGTGACAATGTACTTGAATGAAAGAAAATGATTCATATGTCTCTTCCCCTTGTTCTCCAGAGGCCATACACGAGAGAACATCTAAGTTGTCTACGATCAACTTGTCCATCGTATAATACTTTGGGCTGATCAAAGGTGAAATAATCCAACGAGTTCTTTAAAATTAGATCGCGAGACCAGGATGAACCATGCAGTAACATGATTGTAGTTCCACAAGTGAACATTAGGTGGCAGTAAAGCGCGACCAAGGACCTTGGTGCGGCGTGACCTGAATGAAAAAACGGACTGACAGCAAAAAAGAAAGGAAATCTTCGTCGGATTCATGAACAGATTGCTCAGCTCCTGGAGATCCTTACAGTTGGGTGCAGTTGAGGGAATTCAGCCCGTCGCGGACAGAAGACTATTCGATTAATCAAATCACGTTCACAAAAAGAAGAGGAGCCTATTCAACCACCCAACGTAAGGGAATACGAAGCATTCTTCCCTTCAGTCACAGCAAGATTCCTTTTAGTTGCCCACAGCTCATTCCTGCTCATAATCTTCACAATCCTGATTCAGCAATGTGTTCAGCAATTAAATAAAGGTGACAAAATGTCCTAAAACTGTCTGGTAAAAAAAAGAAGAAAGTTCAAAGGTCAAAATAAATTTATTATCGTGGTACGTAAACTGTATGTCACCATATACTACTGTAAGATTCAGTTTCTTGCAGGCATTTACAGGAACCAAGAAATACAGTAGAATCAGCGAAAAACTACAATCACCGAAGGATCGGACAGAGAACATCATGAAAGGCAATGTCCAAAAATCTCTCTTTGCGACCCTGTCTATTTGTGACGCCACTTTCAAGGAATTGTGGATCTTGATTCCCTGATCCCTTTCTTCTATCGCACCTCAGTGTCTCACTTTTCACCGTGCAAGTCCTGCCCTCGTTTGTCCTGCTGATGTCAAACTTCTCACACTTGTCTTCATTAAAATCCGTCCGATATTTTCAACCTGAAACAAATGGATGCAATTGGAATTAATTTAATCTCAATATATTATTTCCATCCAAGTTCAATTGAGGAAGTTTTTACTATAAGTTTATTATAAAATGGTAGACAAAAATACATAATTTGCCGTTTCTGGAGCAGAAGAAAAATATGGATTGAAATCGACAAAAAGTTGACTGTTGATTCATTTTCATAGATACTGCATCGTCTACTGAGTTCTTCCAGCATTTTGTGTGTGTTCCTCTGGATTTACAGATTCTGCAAAATCTCTTGTGTTTATGCGTGAAATTTGTTAAATTAGTACCCTATCTTTCAGATTATGAAATCTAATCACGTGTTGATTGATCCATTTTTGAACCATATCACTGTGCTTCATAGATTTTTCCAAAGATTTGAAAGTCTTTAAATATATGCTTTCTTCTGGAGGAACGAGACATTTCTAACGCTGATTACAAGCCGTTTTAGTTACAATCACGTGTCATTCTGAGCGTCTCAGAACAGAAAAAATACATTTTGTCATATAAATTTCTGTCATGTGGTCATTGCATAAAGCCCGTTCTGCATAAAAATGAGTATGCCTCCTTTTGAGAAAAATGACAGAGGTTATCACCCTCATTGTGTTAATACAGTATTAACATTTTCTAATTGCCACAAAACGCTCTGGAGGCCATTCGATATGTAGTATTTAAAGCGGAGGTTGAAGGGTTCCTGATTACTAAGGGCATCAAAGGTTACGGAGAGAGGGCAGGAGAATGGGGTTGGGAGGGGTAATGATTGATTTTATTATGGTTATTGGATATATTGATAGTACCCGCAAGAAAATGAATCTAAGGGTTGTAGATGGCGACATATATCTACTTTGGTATAAATTTAAGTTTATACATGAGGCATGAATGAATAGTAGAGTAGATCTATGTGCCGAATGGCCGATTTCTGCTCCTATATCCTATCGTCTAATGCTGTACTTTCTGAGCAGAAGAGTTACTGTGCTTGCTCCTTTCTCCTATGGTCATAATATGGTTATGATTAGGAATAGTCAGAATGGCTTTGTCAAAGGCAGGTCGTGCCTTATGTGCCTGATTGAATTTTTTGAGGATGAGACCAAACAAGTTGATGAAGGCAGAGCCGTAGATGTAGTGTATATGGATTTCAGCAAGGCATTTGTAAGGTACCCCACGCAAGGCTTATTGAGAAAGTAAGGAGGCATGGGATCCAAGGGGACATTGCTTTGTGGATCCAGAACTGGCTTGCCCACAGAAGGCAAAGAGCGATTGTAGATGGGTCCTATTCTGCATGGAGGTCGGTGACCAATGATGTGCCTCAGTGATCTGTCCTGCGACCGTTACTCTTCCTGATTTTTACAAATGACCTGACAATAGACAATAGGTGCAGGAGTAGGCCATTCGGCTCTTCGAGCCAGCACCTCCATTCTCTGTGATCATGGCTGATCATCCACAATCAGTACCTCGTTCCTGCCTTCTCCCCATATCCCTTGACTCCACTATCTTTAAGAGCTCTATCTAACTCTTTCGTGAAAGCATCCAGAGAATCCACAGTCTTCTGAGGCAGAGCATTCCGCAGACCCACAACTCTTTGCGTGAAAAAGTTTTTCCTCAACTCCGTTCTAAATGGCCTACCCCTTATTCTTAAACTGTGACCTCTGGTTCTGGACTCGCTCATCAGTGGGAACATGCTTCCTGCCTCCAGCATGTCCAATCCCTTAACAATCTTATTTGTTTCTATCAGATCCCCACCCAGCCTTCTAAATTCCAGAGTATACAAGCCCAGTCGCTCCAATCTTTCAACATATAACAGTCCCGCCATACCGAGAATTAACCTCGTGAACCTACGCTGCACTCCCTCAATAGCAAGAATGTCCTTCCTCAAATTTGGAGACCAAAACTGCACACAATACTCCAGGTGTGCAGAAGCGCACAACTGCAGAAGGATCTCTTTGCTCCTATACTCAACTCCCCTTGTTATGAAGGTTAACATGCCATTAAGCTTTCTTCACTGCCTGCTGCACCTGCATGCTTACTTTGTCACAATGGCGGGGGCCTAGGGAGCAAGGGTGGACCCAAATGCAAGACACATCTTGTGAGGTTACATAGATTTAGTTTATTGTTCGATATCAGGAGAACTAGACAGGAGCAGGAGTAGCGAACCGGACAAGGACTGAGGACTACGACTAGGCTGGGACCAAGGGTCTGGGCTTGGGCTCGGAATTGGCTCCCAGACATGAAGAAGCTAGGGTATGGACTCCCAGCCAGAGACTGGGCAAGGACCCAGTACCTGGGTCTTGTCTCGGGCTCGGACCCCAGAACCAGGCAAGGACATGACATGGCCTGGGGAGAGGAGGAACATGGGAACACAGAGCCTCAGTCTCGGGGAGCAGGTACATGGAACCATGGACACATACACAGAACAGAGTCGGGACCCCTCCTTGGGTACAGGACATAGGGCAAGGACTCACACACAGAACAGAGAGCCGGGACCCCTCCTTAGGTACAGGACATAGGGCCGGGACTCATGACCCTCCGCGGGGCAACGGCAAGACGGCCTGACTTACCCCACGGAGGCGAAGACCAGACAAGACAAGACATGACTCCCCGCGGGGCAACGGCAACACGGCCTGACTTACCCCACGGAGGCGAGGACAAGACAAGACAAGACCAGACCAACAAGAATGAACACCAGACAGTACCTATCTAGCTCCAATGATGGAACTAGACCGCAGTGCAGGCGGGGACTGCAGACGAGGGCTAGAGGCGAGAGGGGCAGAGAAGGGATTCAGACAAGGAAGTAGGACAGGAACCACAGACCGCCACGGCCAGGACTTGACTCAGAACTCGGAAGCCGCCAGGGAAAGGACTTGACTTGGTGCTTGAAAGCCGCCAGGGCCAGGACTTGGCTTGGCGCTAGAATGCCGCCAGGGACAGGACTTGGCTTGGCGCTAGAATGCCGCCAGGGACAGGACTTGGCTTGGCGCTAGAATGCCGCCAGGGACAGGACTTGGCTTGGCGCTAGAATGCCGCCAGGGACAGGACTCGGCTTGGCGCTAGAATGTCGCCAGGGACAGGACTTGGCTTGGCGCTAGAATGCCGCCAGGGACAGGACTTGGCTTGGCGCTAGAATGCCGCCAGTAACAGGACTTGACTTGGTGCTAGAATGCCGCCGGAGCCAGGACTTGACTTGGAGCCTCCGGGTAGTGGCGAGCTCTCGACTCGGCCCGGGAACAGTAGACAGCCGTTCTTGATTCCCTCCGGCGGGTTAACTGACGGACCCACCTCGGTGAGGAAACTTTGCAGCCTCGCTTTGGCGAGGTAATTGGACAGGGTTGCTCCGGTGAGGAAAAGGCGAATTACCGGCACTCGTTTCGGCAGAGACTAGGCTTGCTCCGGCCAGATGACATCGGCACACCGTACCTGGGATGACTTTGCAGACGCTCCCGCGCCGAACGGCTGAAAGCCGGAGACTATAAACTACCGGTTCAGCCGAGCGTTAATTGCCTCTAATCACCAAAGTCGAGAGACACGAGCAAACAGGGAATCAACGGTCCGGATCGTAACATAAACAAGGTAAATTTAAAGGGACCCCGATCCGGACCATGACATACTTTCAGTGACTGATGAACAAGGACACCTAGATCTCGTTGTACTTCCCCTTTTCCGAACTTGACACCATTCAGATAGTAATCTGCCTTCCTGTTCTTGCCACTAAAGTGGATAACCTCACATTGATCCGCATTAAACTGCATCTGGCATGCATCTGCCCACTCACCCAACCTGTCCAAGTCACCCTGCATTCTCATAGAATCCTCCTCACATTTCACACTGCCACCCAGCTTTGTGTCATCTGAAAATTTGCTAATGTTACTTTTAATCCCTTCACCTAAATCATTAATGTATATTGTAAATAGCTGCGGTCCCATCACCGAGCCTTGCGGTACCCCACTAGTCACTGCCTGCCATTCTGAAAGCCTATTAATCCCTACTCTTTGTTTTCTGTCTGTCAACCAACTTTCTATCCATGTCAGTACCCTACCCCCAAAACCATGTGCTCCAATTTTGCCCACTAATCTCCTATGTGGGACATTATCAAATGCGTTCTGAAAGTCCAGGTACACTACATCCACTGTCTCTCCCTTGTCCATTTTCATAGTTGCATCCTCAAAAAATTCGAGAAGATTAGTCAAGCACGATTTCCCCTTCGTAAATCCATGCTGACTCGAACCGATCATGTTACTCCTATCCAGATGCGCTGCTAGTTCATCTTTCAAAATTCACTCCAGCATCTTCCTCACCACTGATGTCAGGCTAACTGGTCCCTGTTTTCTCTCTCCCTCCTTTCTTAAAAGGTGGGATAACACTAGCTACCCTTCAATACATAGGAACTAATCCTGAAACTATAGCACATTGGAAAATGATTACCAATGCGTCCACGATTTCTGCAGCCACCTCCTTAAGTACCCTGGGATGCAGGCCATCAGGCCCTGGGGATTTATCAGCCTTCAGTCCCATCAGTCTATCCAACACTATTTTCTGCCTAATGTAATTTTCCTTCAGTTCCTCTGTTACCCTAGGTCCTCTGGCCACTATTACATCTGGGAGGTTGTTTGTGTCTTCCCGAGTGAAGACAGATCCAAAGTACCTGTTCAACTCGTCTGCCATTTCCTTGTTCCCCATTATAAATTCACCCGTTTCTGTCTTCAAGGGCCCAACTTTGGTCTTAACTAACTTTGTTCTCTTCACATACCTAAAGAAGCTTTTACTATCCTCCTTTATATTCTTGGTTAGCTTACCTTCGTATCTCATCTTTTCTCCCCGTATTGCCTTTTTAGTTATCTTCTGTTGCTCTTTAAGAGTTTCCCAATCCTCTGGCTTCCCGCTCATCTTTGCTATGTTATACTTCTTCTGTTTTATTTTTATACTGTTCTTGACTTCCCTTGTCAGCTACGGTCGTCCCTTACTCCCCTTAGAGTCTTTCTTCCTCTTTGGAATGAACTGATCCTGCACCTCCTGTATTATTCCCAGAAATACCTGGATGAGGAAGTGGAAGGATGGGTCAGTAAATTTGCTGATGACACAAGGGTTAAGGGTGTTTTGGATAGTATGGAGGGCTGTCAGCGGTTACAGTGGGATATTGATAGGATGCAAAACTGGGCTGAGACGTGGCAGATGGAGTTCAGCCAGATATGTGTGAGGTGGTTCATTTTGGTAGGTCAAATATGATGGCAGAATATATTATTAATGGTAAGACTCTTGGCAGTGTGGAGGACCAGAGTGATCTTGGTGTCCGAGTCCATAGGACACTCAAAGCTGCTATGGAGGTTAACTCTGTGGTTAAGAAGGCATGCGGTGCATTGGCCGTCATATAGCGTGGGATTGAATTTAAGAGCCGAGAGTTAATGTTGCAGTTATATAGGACCCTGGTCAGACCCCACTTGGAGTACTGTGCTCAATTCTGGTCGCTTCACTACAGGAAGGACGTGAAAACCATAGAAGGGGTGCAGAGGAGATTTACAAGGATGTTGCCTGGATTGGGTTGAGTGAATTAGGCCTTTTCTCCTTGGAATGACGGAGGATGAGAGGTGACCTAATACAGGTGTACAAGATAATGAGAGGCATTGATCGTGTGGATAGTCAGACACTTTTTCCCAGGGCTGAAATGGCTAGCACCAGAGGGCATGGTTTTAAGATGCTTGGAAGTAGGTACAGAGGAGATGTCAGGGATAAGTTTTTCACGCAGAGTGGTGAGTGCGTGGAATGGGCTGCCGGCAGCGGCGGTGGAGGCGGAAACGATAGGATCTTTTAGGAGACTCCTGGATAGGTACATGGAGCTTAGAAAAATAGATTGCTATGGGTAAGCCTAGGTATTTCTAAGGTAAGGACATGTTCGGCGCAGCTTTGTGAACTGAAGGGCCTGTATTGTGCTGTAGGTTTTCTATGTTTCTATGTCACTAGTGCAAGTGCTTGTGATAAATCAAATTGTGTATTTCAGTTAATAGCAATGGCTGTGTTAAGAAGAATGAATCAAATGCATTCCCAAAATATCTTTTTTTCCCGTTTGCACCTAGTTATTCAATGTTGGCTCATCAGACATAGAACTTTAACAGTCGGTGAAGGAAGCAGTGAGGAGGCAAAGTTTGGCCTTTTGCAAGGAGGTGAATTACAAAAGTATGGCGCGCTTGCGGCATCACTACTGGCCCGAGATTAGACTGACTGTGTGCTGTAAACAGGTCTGTTTTTTGTATGAAATCTTACACTGGCTATGGAGACCGTGCTCTCTGGATGAGAGGGTTCACCCGTGAACAGTGGTTGAGAGGGATGCGCCTCAGTCTCTCAAATGCTTTGAAGGTTCGGATACTAAATCAACTAACAGAGTGAAACAGATGACTCCTTGCCTCCCTCCCAGCGATCTGCTGATATTTAATCACTAACAAAGTTACAAACGGGGATCGATAGGTGCTTGGAAACTGAGAGATTTTGTGATGAAAGAAATGGTGCATTCAGTAAATAGCAATGGCTGTGTTGAGAAGAATGTTTGTATACATTCCATGTCGACATGTTCATATGTCAGCCCATAGTGTGCTCAGTTTAGTTTCCAGGAATGAGAGAGACTGCACGCGCTCGAATCCAACCTGGCTGACCTCCGAATGTTTTCCTGGGCACGCAGCTCAATCCGACTATTGTGAACTGATCAGAGTTGCGACTGTCAGCACCCATTCATCACTCCCTCTCTTCCTCTCACAC
The DNA here is from genome assembly GCF_030028105.1 of Mobula birostris. NCBI lineage: Eukaryota > Metazoa > Chordata > Chondrichthyes > Myliobatiformes > Myliobatidae > Mobula > Mobula birostris. Next base: position 16,068,558 of record NC_092371.1, read on the forward strand.
ACGCATGCCCAGACACACACACACACACACACACACACACACACACACACACACACACACACACACACAGACACACATACTCTTTTGCTTTTTAGGACTTCTCTGGAGTTTAGAGATCACCAGTATATTTAATATGACATTTTGAAGAAAACATAGTTTGAAAATATGAGCATTTTAGAGATTAAACTTAAGTCTGAGACTTTGCCACTAATTGCATTGTCTCAATGGTAGACACTTTAGACATTTTAAAATCTCCTCCCGGCTCTTTCCCTCCCTCCCAGGGACCCAGTGACCGCACCACCTGCACCGCTTAACAAACAAGACAGAAACAGCATCAATTTGTGTAACTGTAGCTAAAGAAAGGCTGTGCAAACACCGCCCCGGTCCCCACGGGGATATGCCGGAGTCCACATCTGCATCAGTGTCACTCGCAGACACAAGCTGACGGATTCCGTGAACCATCGTCAGCACTGAGTTAATTGGACTGAGACGTGTCTGGGTCTGGTTTGGGGGAACAGGGAAATGTCCGAGTTAGTCACGAAGTGAGTTATGATCTCAGATCACAGCTCCCCTAAACCCTGTTCGTGTCCCCAAACCAGCTTCACTCAAAGATATAGGAGGGAAGAGGGACGACATTCGGCCCTCAAACTCGCATACTAGTTCAGACAACATATTTCGGACCCTTGGCTACAACTTCCCCTTTCTAAACCTTCCCAGTCTCCTCCGATTCCCACTTGGCTCAAATACATACTAGTTATTTTAACTTCAGAATCCTGCCGGTCGGAGTATCGGTTATATAGTGAAACCTAGAAAAAAAATCAGCTGCACCCCCCAATGAAAAACAAAAATGTAATGTCTGTCTGAAGTGAGACAACACCCCCTGAAATAAGAATACTACTCCAATGGCACCCCACACACCGGTGTAGTTGGCCTCCTGTTTGCCAGCTTTATTGATCCCACCAAATATGGAATATTGTAAGCAGTTTTGGGTTCCGTATCTGGCAAGAATGCGCCTGGGAAGGAAAGGGTTAACGAATGAGATGAGGGGAGTGTCTGATTGGAACTGATCGAATATTGAAAGTATTAGATAAAGTGGATCTGATGAGGATATCTCCTACAGCGGCCGAGTCCAGGACCAGGGGGCACAATCTCACAATAAAAGCACGTCCCTTTGTAACTGAGATGAGGAGAAATTTCTTTAGACATAGGGTAGAGAGTGTTCGAACTTCATTGCCATTGTGACTGCAGAGGGCAAGTCATTGGTATGTTTAAAACAGAGCTTGATAACTTCTTGTTTAGTAAGTGCGTCAAAGGTTATAAGGAGAAGGCAGGATAACGCAGTTGAGAACGATAATGAATCAGCCAGGAATGAATGGCGGAGTAATGTTGATAGACTGAACAACTTAATTTTGATCTTATGTCTTATGGTCTTACAGTATTAGATGGTCTCTCATTTTCACTTGTAAGTTAAACAGGCCTGTGCCCTCTGCCCTTCCTCTTGGGACGCAGCTCACAGCACAGGCCTCGGTCCCATTCAAGGAAACACACATGAGCTTCAGCACCATGCAGGTCGAGTGGACAGATTTCTAGAAACGTCTCTTTGGGGCGAGAGATAAAGTGACTGTACGCTGCTAACAGTGAAATTGACTTGGATGAGTGGTTATCCTCATAAAAGAATTTAAATAAACACAAACTATAAGGCTTTATGAGGGCACGTTCTAAAATTTCCAATAATAACACTCCAGTCTACCATATTTCACCGAGGCCTCATTACTGAGTTTACTGTTTGCCTCTGGTACGCACGACATGTACTTTGAGTTTTTATTTTATAAACTTGTTTGTGGTAATATTTTGTTTTATCTTTTGTGTTTGACATATGTTTTGTGGGTGTGCAGTGGTTCAGTGGAACGTTGTTTCCTTTGGCTGGGTAAATATACAGTCAGATGACAGTGAACTTGAGTTTGAAATCAGAACGAACCTACTTACTTCAGCTGGAACTTATCAAACATTGACAACGAACGACATAAGGAAGCACTCGATAAGGTTTGTCAGAAACATGGACTGTAAAAAATATGTAAGGAATGAAAGGGGGCCAGATGGTTAAGGAGGCTGGTTTGATAAACCCAGAGCGCACCGCTTAACATCTCAAATACAATCTCGATTAGTTGAGCAATTAAATCTGAGGATAAAATATTCAAGCTCACTGGATGCAAAGATCTTTGGCGAGATAGTGGTGGGTTGTGATGTTAGAGAAAGAGGAACCCCTCGTTCTGGAAAGAATTTCTGATGCAGACTGATGATGATGGAAAGAAATATGGCTCCTCTGCTGTAGGAATGTTGTAGAGCTGAAGTCTGGCGATGGGAAACTAAATCATTAACAACAGAACCGAGGTGACGCTTTACGCAGGACTTCCCTCCTCTTGTGATAGCAACTGAGTCACAGTGAAATCAGACTGGCCTGTCAAATTATGTTTTAAATATAACTCCTTCCATCTGCAATGACACTGGTGTGTATCAGGACATAGTCACCATCGTTCAGCCAGTTTTAAAAGATATAAAATGGGACAGGAAAATATTATCTCAACATTTACCACCGACATTACGCAGAGTAATATAGTGGCAATACAGATAACAATTCTGTTCCAAAGCAGTTTGCATATATCCGGAAAATCTCCGTTAACAGGAGCAAATATTAGGTCAAGGGACTAAAATGCGTAGGAACCTTGGAGGAGAGAAGAATCGACAGAAGTTCTATGCACCACAACTAAGGATGGCAGGTCGGCCTTGGAGTGAGAACAATCTGCGGGTTGACATGCGAAGAGAGGAGAGGACTCGGTAATAGTGGATGTCAGGTTTAGCCATTCGTTATACGGATTCCGGATATTTGAACCACCGGTTAATTGGCGTAGCCGCTTATTTGGGCCAAAATGTACTGTTCGCGACATGTCCTAATTAACCAGAACCCATGTCTCTGTATTGAGTGGACATAAATAAAACTACGGATTGCAAATGTTGTATTCTTTGATGAATTAACATACAGATTTCAGGTGATGACACAGACATTGGAGGTGATGTGGATAGTGTGGAGTGCAGTCAGAGGTTACAACATGACCTCGATAGGATGCAAAACTGGGCTGCGAAGTGGCAGATGAAGTTCAACCCAGATACATGTGAGGTGGTTCATTTTGCTAGGTCAAATATGATGGCAGAACATAGTATTAATGGTAAGACTCTTGGCAGTGTGGAGGATCAGAGGGATCTTGGGGTCAGAGTCGATGGGACATTCAAAGCTCCTTCTCACGTTGAGTCTCTGGTTCAGAAGAATAAAACACTGCATGGCTTTAATCACTCGTGCGTTTGAGTTTAACAGCCGATGGGTATTATTACAGCTTTATAGGACCCAGATCGGAGCGCACTTGCCATACTGTGCTCAGTTCTGATCACCTCACTACAGGAAGGATGTGGAAACAATATAAAGCGTGCAGAGATGATTTACAAGGATGTTGCCTGGATTGGGGAGCATGCCTTATGAGAATAGGTTGAGTGAATTCGGCCTTTTCTCCTTGGAGTGACGGAGGATGAAAGATGATCTGATAGGGTCGTAGAAGATGATGAGAGGCATTGAATGTGTGGATGGTCAGAGGCTTTTTCCCAGGACTGAAATGGCTAACACGAAAGGGCACAGTTTTAAGGTGCTTGGAAGTAGGTAGAGAGGAGATGTCAGGGGTAAGTGTTTTACGCAGCAGGTGGTGAGTGGGCTGCTAGGTGGTGAATGGGCTGCCTGCGACGGTGCTAGAGGTGGATATGATAGGGTCTTTCAGGAGACTACTATATAGGCACATGCAGCTCAGAAAAATAGAGGGCTATGGGAAACCCTAGGTATTTTCTAAAATAAGTACAAGTTCGGCAAGGCATCGAGGGCCAAAGAGCCTGTATTGTGCTGTAGGTTTTCTGTGTTTCTATGATGTGTATTTTATTAGCAGAATTTATTATAAGAAGAGCTTAGAATTGAATTGAATTGACTTTATTACTTACCTCCTTGATATACAGGAGGAATAAAAATCTTTTGGTTACGAAGACCAGAGGAAAAGTGTTTTAACATTGACGGAAGGAGCAGAAACTGCAGCCCAGCAAACAAAAAAAGATTCAATAAACTGGTGAAGGAAAAAAATTCAGAGGAAACGAGCAGGAAGCATTAGAAGAAATACAACAAGTTTACGTAGATAAGTTAAATAAAAAAGGAAAACGGGAGAGAAACGTAGATTGCGTGAAAGCTGGTCCTGAGACCGTAGATTCTAAAGCAAAGAAATGACGGAGAAATAAACAAGTGATTTGAGTTTGCTTTCATGGAAACACGACAAAGGAAACCGTCCAGAAACATTCATCAGCAGCGCAGTAACGTACTGGGGTAAAAGCAGAAATGTTGTTTTATAGAATTATCTGGCTCTGAAAAATAATAAATCACTGTGAGCTGATGACGGTCTGCGCACATTTCTGTAAGCGATGGCACAGTAGGTGCATTTCTGTCCTACAAATTTTACATGTTTCTACGATTAATCTCACCCTTTAAGAGAGGGAGTAGATAGTGGGCGATATAAAGCTGGAGAGAAAGAGAGAGAAAGAGGGCAGGGAGAGAGAGAGAGAGAGAGAGAAAGGGAGTTTACCTCTGTACCACGGGGGAAATCAATACTGGAGTGCTGACATGGCAGCTCGGAAAGTGAAATGCAAATAAACAAACGTTGCTCTAGAATTTTCATAGCTAAATTATATCTCATAAACCTGTTTGTTTCTTGATATAGAATATACGCAATAAAATGTGTGAACCAGAAGGTATGGTGTATAAACAGATGGATTTGCCGGACTTCAATAAATATGTAACTGAAGAAGGAGTATTGTGGTCTTCCTACCGTTATATCAGACGATAAGATGCAGGAACAGATGAGGACAATCAAGTGTCCTCCGTCGTTCCTACATTTCTTTTCTCAGTCACATTCTCCTGCTTTCTTCCTGTAACCTTGAACGATCAATAATTTTTCAATCTCTGCTTTCAATGCAGCCAAGGATTCAACCTCCCTGTCCTTATATGACTACAACATCCTCATATTCACTACCCTCTTGCTGGTTTTGATATATAAATATACACCCATAGTGAATATATATCCAACCGGCAACTCAATCAAATGTCACACATTCGAAGTAAGTGTACGTCCATTCAGAACTGCAATGGTCGGAACATAGCATATAGAGAACAAGCTGTTGCCCATGCAGCCGGCTCCCCTTCTCTACGCAGCTTATACAGTCTGACACCAGAGGCGTAACAGGAGTTGCCAGTCAGCTTTGAACTCAATATAGGACTGCCTGATGGACTCCAGTTTCAGATATGTATTCTCGGTTTACTTCCGAAGTCTTCCCCATGAGTGGGTATTGTCGCAAGGCAGTGGAAGTTTGAGTTCAGAGGTTTCCTTCTCGTAGATCAGCTGCCAACCACGGCTAACGAGCCCATTCCGGCCGAGGCAAATGGGTTTCATGTGCCAGTAAGCCGCCTTTGTCTCTTAATAGTCAATAGTGTAGCATTGGATTAATGGAGTATTGGAATATCCTGTTAATAGAAATGGTTACGGCGCGCTTAGCAGTTGAACATCAGGTGAAGTCCAGAATCTAAACTTGGTGGTCAGAGGCTATTTCACACGTACGCCATTAGGACCATTTCATATGTAGTGGTAGCTCACCCCCACGACCCAACACTCCCTCCACCTTCCCCAACAGAATATGACAAAAAAGGGCTCGTGTGCTTGCATACGGATCTCTGGAAGTTAATACGTAGATACAATAAAACATGCAATAGTAAAAAGGTTTACATTAGCATGTGTTCATGTGTACTTGAGCGTTAAACAATGATATTCTCCTCTTCTTAAGCCCATCACCCCCACTGGGGCAAAGGCTGCCGACAGTAGCACGCCAGAGTCCTGTGTCCTGAGCCGAACGTTGACCCAGTTTCGTCCACTTTCACCACACAATTGCATACGTCTTCGAGGCCAAAATCCTTCCTCTTCTGTTGGCGTTCCTTTAGCTCTGGGTTTTTATGGGATGGGTTTGCTAGACGCAGGCCCAACCCTCCTACTTTCGCAGACGGGCTTGCGACTGTCCATGGCGGATGCCTTCATGAAATAGTAAAGGGAGTTAGTATGATCAGAATTGGAATACCGTGCAAGGGTCAGATCTCTCCGGGAACGATATGTGATATCACTGACGAAAAGAATACGTTAATGGTTAATATACTGGTTCATATGAAAGGAAATTTAGCAGACCGGGCCTCCTTATATTTAATGAAAGGCCATCTAACTGAAACAACAGGATGGAAATGATGGAAATACAGTGGTAATAGTTTTCTTGGTCAGGATATCTAGAATCAAGTGTCAGAGTATCAAAACGCAACTTCTGTCACTCCGGACCGAAATCAGAAAGTTTTTTTTTGCGTGTGTGTGTGTGAACTTGATGATCAGTCGCTAAGTACATTTAAGAAGGAATTTCAGGGATCTTTAGATACAAGTTGGCGCGTGGCCAACATAAGTTGTTCGGGATAGTGTGGAGGGCTGTCAGAGGTTACAGCAGAATATCGATAGGATGCAAAACTGGGCTGAGAAGTTGTAGATGGGAGTCCAACCGAGGTAAGTGTGAGATGGTTCATTTTAATAGGTCAAATATGATATCAGATTATACTGTAGTATTAATGATGAGACTCCTGGCAGTGTGGAGGATCAGAGGGATCTTGGTGTCTGAGTCCATACGACAGTCAAAACTGCGGCGCAGGTTAACTGTGTCGTTCAGAAGGCATACGGTGTATAGGTCTTTATCAACCGTGGGATTGAGTTCAAGAGACGAGAGGTAATATTACAGCTATCTCGGATACTGTTCAGAACCCACTTGGAGTACTGTGCTCAGTTCCGTCACCTCACTACAGGAAGGTTGTGGAAACTATAGAAAGAGTGCAGAGGAGATTTATAAGGATGTTGCCTGGATTGGGGAGCATGCCTAATGAGAATAGGCTGAGTGAACTTAGACTATTCTCCTGGAGCGACGGAGGATTAAAGGACACCTGATAGATGTGTATAAGATGATGAGAGGCATTGATCGTGTGGATACTCAGAGGCTTTTCTCCAGGGCTGAAATTGGTAACACGAGATGGCACGGTTTGAACTTTTACTCCCAGACTCTTTCCAATATGTCTGTTGATGGACTTCCCTTCAGCCACGATGAGGCCATCCTGATGTGTAGAAGAAACACGTCGTTTTCTGCTGAGGTAGCCTGCAACCTGATGGCTTGAAGATCAATTTCTCCTTCGAGTAATGTTGTTTATTTTTTCTTTTCCTCTCCTCCTTTCTTCGTCTGAAATTCCCACGGTTACCTCTTATACTCATGGGCCTATCAACTCCACCCTGGCACCCCTTCTTCTTTTTGTTCTTCTTCTTTTTGTTGTTGTTGTTCTTCTTCTTCTCTTTCTCCTATGGCCCTCTCTCCTCTCCTATGAAATTCAGTCTTCTCATATCCTTTATCACCAATCTGGTTTTGCCTAACACATATTAAACACGATCCTGCCAATTAAAGAAACTTTAAGAACATTCTGACGCGTTCCCCTTCCTTTCCAATCCCGTTCGTCCCTGAGCGACGATTTTTATCCATTTCCAGAGATATCACTGACCTGCTGAGATCCACCGGCATTTTGAATGTGCTGATGTGGATTTTTTACATTTGAAGTATCTCTTTATTTTCTGATCTGCTACTGCACTGCGAGTCTCTGAAGTATACATACACGCCCCTTCTCTCTCTCTCTCTCAACTCATGCCCTCTGATCTCTGCTGCCCTCCGACGTTTCGACCATGACCTCACCCATCCTCACTACCAAGTGAATGTATCCATTCTGTCAACTTGTCTTCGCCGCCATCTTGTCCCACGTCTTCCAACATAACTACCCAGGGACGAGGTACCAAAAGATGAGTGTGTGGCTGAAACTTTGGCTTTTTAAAAGTGCTGCAGGAAAGAGCCAGAGAAAGAAAAGCCTGCGACCTTCAGTCCAGTAAAGACAAGCTATTGTAGGATTTGCTAAGGGTCCGTCACCCTTTAGAAAGGCAAGGAGTGATTAAGGATAGTCATTATGGCTTTGTGCGTGGGAAATTGTGACAGGGGAAACGAATTTTGAAGAGATGACGAACAACATGTTGAATATGGTAAGAATAGGACCAGAATTAGTCAATTTGACCCTTCGAGCCTGCTACGACATTTCATCATGACTGGTCGATTTTCCCTCTCAGCCCCAGTGTCCTGCCTTCTCCTCGTATTCCTTCATGCCCTGAATAATCAAGAACTTGTCAACTTCTGCCTTAAATATACCCAATGACATGGCCTCTCGCTGAAGAAATTCCTCCTCCGCTCCGTTCTGAAAGGACGACCCTTTATAAATAGGGTGTGTTCTCTGGTCTTAGACTCACACACATAGTGAACATCCTCTCCACATCCACTCTATCGAGACTTTTTAACTGTCGATACGGTTCAATGAGGTCACCCCCCTCATTCTTCTAATTTCCAGTGAGTTCAGGCCCAGAGCCATCAAACGCTCTTTGTAAGAGAAACCTTTCAATCCCGGAATAATTTTCGCGATGCCCCTAAGTTCCCTCTCCAATGTCACCCACTCTTTCTTAGATAAGTGGCCCAAAACTGCTCACAGTACTCCAAGTGAGGCTTTACCAGTGCTTTATCGAGCCTCAATATTACATGCTTGCTGTTATGTTCTAGCCCTCCTGAGATGAATACAAACATCACAGTTACCTTCCTCACCAGCGACTCGACCTGCAAATTACCATTTTGGAAATCCTGCACAAGGACTCCCAATTCGCTTTGTACCGCAGATTCTGGAATTTTCTGTACATTTAGAAACTAGTCTACCCTTTTATTTCTTCTACCAAAGTGCATGATATTGTATTCCATTTGCTACTCCTTTACCTAGTCCTCTAATCTGTCTAAGTCAATCTGTATCCTCTATACTTCCTCAAAACTACCTGTTCCTCCACGTGTCTTTTGAGAAACCGGCCACAAAGCCATCAATTACTTCATCCAAATCATTGACATATAACGTAAAAAGAATCCGTCCCAATCGACAGCTTGTGGAACACCACTGGTCACTATCCGCGGACCAGAGAAGGCTCACTTTATTCTTCTTTTTGCCTCCTTTCAATCAGCCAGTACTTTGTCCATGCTAGAATCTTTCTTACAACACCATTGGCTGTTAACTTGTTAAGCAGCCTCATTGTCATGGTCCCTTCTGGCAATCCCCCACGTTGCTATTTACCACAGAAATTGGGCCTCAATCCCCTCGTTTAATTTCCAATCATTCCCAGGTTCCACTAACTACACAACCTGCTTCCCATCAGAAAATGCAGGATAAAGACCCTGTGATCACAACAGGGAGAAGCCAGTTCACTGGTCGACTCCGACGTGAGTAACCTCGTTTCATGGTTCTTAGGACTGTCAGTTCTAAGTCTATCATCGCTCCAGGATTTTCTCCCAACCCAGGACTCCGGGTAAGTACTCCCCTGGATACCGATTCCACGCTCCCTACGTCAACAACCCCTCCCGACTCTGCCGCCGCGCCCGGGTTCTCCACTTGGGTTCGTCCACCGCCACGCTCGTCTAACAGAACGAACTGGCCATAATGAACCCAGCGGACACGGATCCCGCACACAGGCCCTCGCCAGCCAGGGCTACCTACTGGGCGCCCACGACCAACTACTTCGGCAGGTCAAGGAAAACCTTCGGACGCTATCCACGAATGTACGGAAGATCAGTGAGCAGGTGGACCGAGTTTGCACTTCCCTTTCTCCGTCCACTCCAAGAATCCCGACTACCTAAACCTCACCGCTCGGGATGGCGTCGCCCCTGGGATCAGCAACACAGTCCCCTCGAGAGCCGTACGTACCCGAGCCCAAACCCTACGCTGGGGACCGAGGGAGGTGCCGGGCCTTCCTGTTACAATACTCTCTGGTCTTTGAACTACAGCCACGTACCTGCACTTCAGATAAATCCAAGATTGCGTACATCATGGGGCTGTTACGAGGGGATGCTTGGCTTGGGCAACCGCGGTATGGGATAACTGACCAGAGGATTGTTCCTCCTTCCCCTCCTTTGTTACTGAAATGAGGAAGGTCTTCGAACAACCCATTCGCGATAAGTACGCCGCTAAGCGCTTGCTGACTCTTTGCCAGGGTTCGCGAAGCGTAGCAAGGCATTCCATCGGGTTCCGAACCTTAGCTGCAGACTCAAGGTAGAATGACGAGGCCCTACGGGAGGTGTTTCGATAGGCCTCTCGGACAAGATAAAGGATCAACTGGCAGCGAGGGACGGCACGGACTGTCTGGACTCTCTGGACTCTCTGATCTCGCTAGCCACTAGATTAGATAATCGACTTCAAGAGCAACAGAGAGAAAGAACCAGTCGCCCCGCTCCTCGGGGAAGCCCAGAATCCACCTTATCAGTCTCAGCCAGCCTCCCTTCCCCAGCCCCTCCAAGTGCAACTCCTGCTCCGACCGTCCCCACTATCCTGGGGGAGGAACCGATGCAGCTGGGACGGAACCGGTTCTCTCCGGCCGAACTACTTCGGAGGAGGAGAGCTGGGGATTGTTTCTATTGTGGCCAGCCAGGACATTTCCGGGATACTTGCCCTCAGCGGCCTAAAGGGAGGGATTAATAGTGAAAAAGGGGGCCCTGGTGAGCCGGGCGATACTCCCTTCAGCACCCCCGCCAGACTCAGATGCAGATCCCAGCTACCGTGAATTACCAACGACTGTCTCTGTCCCTATCCGCTTTGGTGGATTCCGGTGCCGAGGACAATATGCTGGACGAAGACATAGCCTCCCAGGGTGGAATACCTCGCGAGCCGCTAACTAACTCCTTGGATGCCCGGGCCCTGGACGGAAAACTGCTGGCTCGGGTGACCCACTGTACACAGCCCCTGACCTTGATCCTATCAGGCAATCATCGGGAGGAGGTACGATTCAGTCTCATTTGTTCACCTCAAGCCCCGATAGTTCTAAGGTATCCATGGCTAACCCCACATAATCCCCACAACGACTGGTCTACCGGGAGGGTAGCCAAATGGAGCCAGTCTTGCCGCGCCAACTGTCTGCGGTCAGCCCCATCTCCTAGGGAAGCTACCGCGACCCCGCCTGTCCCGGAACTCCTCGATTTGTCCCGAGTCCACACAGAATACCATGACCTGGGACCGGTATTTCAGTAAACAACGGGCCCTTTCCCTGCCTCCGCATATGAATGTGTAATCGACCTTCTCCCCGGGGCCTCGCTACCCACCAGTCGCCTTTTTAACCTATCCCGACCAGACAGAGAGGCCAAGTACATTAGTGAGTCCCTCGCGGTGGGCATTATCGGACCTTCATCCTCCCCAGTAGGCGCCGGTTCCTTCTCTGTAGAAAAGAACGACGGGTCGCTTCGTCCTTGTATTGATTACGGAGGCCTAAACAGTAAACAGTAACCTCCAGATATCACATACGAGAGAATATCTAAATTGTCTACCATTGATTTGTACATTGTATGTTACATTGGGATGATCAAAGGTTAAAAAAATCCAACGAGATCTTCAAAGTTAGATCAGAAGACTGGGACAGGACAGGCAGTTATCTATCTGAATTTCCACAAGTGAACATGAGGTGGCAGTAGAGCGCAGCCAACGACCTTGGTGGGATGTGACCTGGAAAATAGATTTACAGTAAAAATGAAAGGGAATATTTCGTCAGATACAAGAACAATTCACTCAGCTACCGAAGATCCTTACACGCGTGCAGTGGAGGGAATTCAGCCCCTTGCGCTTTTAAATAAGTTCCGAAGACTACTTGATTAATCAAATGACGTTCACCGAAGGAAGAGGGGCCTATTCATCACCCATTGTAAGGGCATACGAAGTCTTCTTGCCTACAGTCACAAGACTCATTTTATTTGCCCAAAACTCATACCCACTCACAATCTTCACCACCACGTGAGCATGCTTCAGAACGCAGAAAAGTTTTGTCATGGTATTCGTTGTTATATGGACATTCCAAAAAGCCCGTTCTGCATCGAAACAAGCGTGCTTCCTTTCCATAAAACTGGCTGAGTTTTATCTCCCGCATCGAATGAAGGTGGTATTAACATTTTTTTTTATTGCCACAGTCGGCTGTGGATGCTATTGGATATATAATATTTAAATCGGAGGTTCATAGGTTCTTGATTAGAAAAGGCGTCAAAGGTTACGGGATAAAGGCAGGAGAATGGGGTTGAGAGGGGTAATGATTGATTCTATTATGGTTATTGGATATATTGAGATCCCCTGCAAGAAAACAAATCCAAGGGTTGTATATCGCTCCATATATCCACTTCGATAATAAATTTACTTTGAATCTTGATGATAGATCAACCATGATGGAATGGTGGAGCAGACTAAATGAGCCGAACGGCCGATTCCGGCTCCTATATCCTATGGTCTAATACTGTTCGGTCTGAGTAGAAGAGTTACCGTGCTTTATTCTTTCTCCTGTGGTAACTAGTACAAGTGATTGTGATTAATGAAATTGTGCATTGTAGTTGATAGCAAAGGCAGTGTTAAAAGGAATAAATCAAATGTATATTCCGTCTGGGTAGCCTCCAACCTGATGGCATGAACATCGACTTCTCTAACTTCCGCTAAGGCCCCACCTCCCCCTCGTACCCCATCTGTTACTTATTTTTATGCACACATTCTTTCTCTCACTCTTCTTTTTCTCCCTCTGTCCCTCTGAATATACCCCTTGCCCATCCTCTGGGTCCCCCCCCCCCTTGTCTTTCTTCCCAGACCTCCTGTCCCATGATCCTCTCGTATCCCCTTTTGCCAATCACCTGTCCAGCTCTTGGCTCTATCCCTCCCCCTCCTGTCTTCTCCTATCATTTTGGGTCTCCCCCTCCCCCTCCAACTTTCAAATCCCTTACTCACTCTTCCTTCAGTTAGTCCTGACGAAGGGTCTCGGCCTGAAACGTCGACTGTACCTCTTCCTAGAGATGCTGCCTGGCCTGCTGCGTTCACCAGCAACTTTGATGTGTGTTGGTTAAATGTATTCCCACATGTTCTCCACTCCACCTCCCCACCCCCACCCCTCACCGTCTCCACCGAGTTATTCTTTGCTGGCTCATCGACATATTAATTTAACATTAGGTTAGGAAGCAGTGAGGAAGAAAAGTTTAGCCTTTTGAAGAAGGTGAGATTTCAAAAGTGTGGAGTGCCTGTTGCACCTCCACTGGCCCGAGGTTAGACTGTCTGTGTACTGTACACAGGTCTGCTTTCTGAATGAAATCTTACACTGGCTATGGAGACCGTGTTCTCTGGATGAGAGGGTTGACCCGTGAGCAGATACTGAGAGGAATGCGCCTCAGTCTTTGCAGCTAAGAAAAATGACAGGCGAATGCTTTGAAAGTCAGGATACTGAATGAACTAACAGAGTATATACGAGGTGAAACTGAGGACTCTCTGCCTCCCTCTCAGAGATCTCCTCTTAATTAATTACTAACAAAGTTGCAGACGGGGATCGATAGGTGCTTGGACACTGAGAGATTCCAAGGAAATGAGAATAAGGCCAGACGGTTCTGCAGCGACCCTCAGTCATGAACTTATTGAAAGAGGAGCGCATTCCAGGAGCGCACCTGTGTTTTGTTCACCGTTTATGTATCCGGGAACTTCATCAGTATATGAAATATCATAGATTGCTTCTTTCTCCTCTGGTAGCTAGTGCAAGTGTTTGTGATGAAAGAAACGGTGCATTTCAGTAAATAGCAATGGCTGTGTTAAGAAGAATGTTTATATGCATTCCATGTCGTCATGTTCCTGTAAAAGATTATAGTGCGCTGCGTTTAGTTTCAAGGAATGAGAGAGACTGCAAGCCGTCAAATCCAATCTGGCTGACCTCCGAAAGTTTCCCTGGGCATGCAACTCAAACCGACTGTCCGCTTACCATTATGAATTTATCAGAGTCGTGACTGTCAGGTCCCACTCGTCACTTCCTCTGTTGCATTCTCTCTCTCTCTCTCTCTCTCTCACACACACACACACACACTGGTACAGTTATTTGTTGTTTAGAACGTTTGTCGTGTTTCAGCATCGCCAGAATACCTAATATGCCTTTTGGAAAAAAACACTGTTTGAAAATATGAGCATTTTAGAGATTAAACTTAAGTCGGAGACTTTACCACTAATTGCATTGCCTCAATGGAAAGTACTTCAGTGATTTTAAAATCGCCATCTGTCTCTTTACCACCCTCCCGGGACCCAGTGACCGCATCACCTGCACCGCTTAACAAACAAGACAGAAACAGCATCAATTTGTGTAACTGCAGCTAAATAAAGTTTGTGCAAACACCGCCCCGGTCCCCACGGGGATATGACAGAGTCCACATCTGCATCAGTGTCACTCGCAGACACAGGCCGACTGAGTTTGGGAACCATCGTCAGCGCTGGGTCTGTTTTGGGGCAACAGGCAAATATCCGAGTTCATCACGGAATGATTTAAGATCTCAGATCACAGCTCCCCCAGACTGTGTTCGCGTCCCCAAACCAACTTCACCCAGACAAAGATATAGAATGGAAGGCGGGGGGGGGGGGGCGACATTCGGCAATCCAACCCGCATAGCACTTCAAATAGCCCAGTTTGGTCCCTCAACTACAACTTCCCTTTTCTGCACCTTCTCAATCTCCTGCAATTCCCACTTTGCTGACAAACACACTCGTTATTTTTACTTCGATATCATTCTGGTCGGAGTATCAGTTATATAGAGAAACCCAGCAAATATCTGCCCTACCCTGTGATCGGTTCTGGTCACCTCACTACAGGAATGATGTGGAAACTATAGAAAGTGTGCAGAGGAGACTTACAAAGATGTTGCCTGGATTGGGGAACATGCCTTATGAGAATAGGTTGAGTGAAATTGGTCTGATCTCCTTGGAGCGATGGAGGGTGAGAGGTGACCTGATAGATAAGATGATGAAAGGCAATCATCGTGTGGATAGTCAGAGGCTTTTCCCCAGGGTTGAAATGGCTAACACAAGAGGGCACAGTTTTATGGTGCTTCGAAGTAGGTACAGAGGAGATATCAGGGGTAGCTTTTTACGCAGATAGTGGTGAGTGCGTGGAATGGGCTGCCAGCGACTTTGGTGGAGGCGGACACAATATGGTCTTTTGAGCGACTCCTGGATAGTACATGGAGCATGGAAAAATCGAGGGTTGTGGGTAACCCTAGGTAATTTCTAAAGTAAGTACATGTTCGGCACAGCATTGTGAGCCGAAGGAACTGTATTGTGCTGTAGGTTTTCTACGCTTCTATGCTTATATATATTTTATGAAATTAGTTGTGGTGTCCAATAGTAACACCCCAATATTATCATATTTCACCGAGGGCACGTCACTGTGGCATTGGGCCGTTTACTCGTAACTGTGGTGCGCCATACATGCACATTGAAATATATATTTTATTAAATTATTTGTGGTAATAATTTGTTTTATGTGTTGTGTGTGATGTGTGTTTTGTGGGTGCGCAGTGGTTGGGTAGAACGTTGTTTCACTTGGTTGGGTATACGGCCAGTCAGACGACAATAAACTTGAAATTGAACTTGAGTTTGAAATCAGAAGGAACCAACTTACTTCAGCTGGAACTGATCCAACATTGACAACGAACCACGTAAGGAAGCACTCGACTAGGCTTGACAGAAACATGGACCGTAAAAAATATGTAAGGAATGAAAGAGGGCCAGATGGTTAAGGAGGCTGGTTTGATAAACACCGAGCGCGCCGCTTAACATCTCAAATACAAACTTGATTAGTTGAGCAATTAAATGAGGATAAAATATCCAAGCTCAGTGGATGCAAAGATCTTCGGCGAGATAGTGGCGGGTTGTGGGGCTAGAGAAGGAGGAACCTCTCGCTCTGGAAAGAATTTGTGATGCAGACTGGCGACAATAGAAGGAAATATGGCTCCTCTGCTGTAGAAGTATTGTAGAGCTGAAATGTGGTGATGGGGACCTAAATCATGAACAGAGCCGAGCTGATGCTTTACGCAGGACCCTCGTCCTCGTGTGACAGCAACTGAGTCACAGTGAGATCAGACTGGCCTGTCCAATTATGTTTTAAATATAACTCCTCTCATCTGCGATGATAGTGATGTGTATCAGGATATAATCACCATCGCTCAGCCAGCTTTAAATCACATAAAATGGGACAGAAAGTCTTACCTTCACATTTACCACTGACATAAAGCAGAGTATTATTGTGGCAATGTAGATAAGAACTGTGTTGCAAACCAGTTTGCTTATTTCCGGAAAATCTCTGACAGATGACCGTTAAGCGAACCACACATTAGGCCAGGGACTAAATTGCGCCGAAACATTGCAGGAGCGAAGAATCCGCAGAGGTTCTATGCACCACGAGGATGGCAGATTGGCTCTGGAGTGACAGCAATCTACAGGTTGCCATGGGAAGGAAGGAGAGGACTCGATAATCGTTGATTCCCGTGGAAGTCAGATTTAGCCGTTCGTTATACGGATTCTGGATATTTGGAGCAGCAAAGCAGAACGTACACGGGGAAAGTAGAAATGCTTTTTTTAATAGAAATATCTGGCACTGAAAAACACCGTCAGCTGACAACATTCTGTGCAAATTTCCGTAAGCGATACTGCAGTAGATCCGTCTCGGTCCCGCAGATTTCAAATGTTTACACAGTTAAGCTCAGCTTTTAAGAGCGGGAGTAGAGAGTGGACAATAGACATTGGGAGATAATGAGAGAGAGAGAGAGAGAGAGAGAGAGAGAGAGAGAGAGTGAGAGAGAGAGAGGGAGAGAGAGAGAAAGAGAGAAAGAGAGAGAGACGGGGTTATCTGGGAGGGAGATACAGCATGACAGTTTCCCTCACTACTAAGGGTGAAATCAATATGTTTATCAATATTGGAGTGCTGACATGGCATCTCGGACAGTGAAATACAAATTAACAAAAGTTGCTCTACAGTTCTTATTGTCAAATTATATCTCACAAATCTGCTTGATTCCTAAACTAAAATACACACGGTATCATGTGTAAACCAGAAGATTTGGAGTATGAGCAGATGGTTTTGCTGGGCTTCAATAAATATGTAACTGCAGAAGGAGAATTGTGGTTTCTCACCGTTAGATTAGGCGATATGATGCAGGAATAGTTTAGGCCAATCGTCCCATCGCGTGTCTTCCGTCATTACATTATTTATTTTCTCAATCACATTCTCCTGCCATTTCCCTGGAAACTTGAACAATCAATAACTTATCAATCTCTACCTTCAATGCAGCCAGGGATTCGGCCTCCATGCCCCTGTATGACTACAACATCCTCATATTCACTACCCTCTGGCTGGTTTATGTATATAAATATACATCGATAATGAGTACATATCTAACCGACTTCTCAACCAAATGTCACAATTCGAAGTAAGTGTCCGTCCTTGCAGAGCTGAAATGGTCAGAACAAAACATTTGTGCGCAATGTTATTAAAGGACGAAGAAGAGGCGAGTAGCGAATTGTACAAATGTATTTAAATACATATTGCGCACAGAAACAATAACGGGTGAGAGCAGATTGAGGAAGATGATTTTAGCAGTGGCGAAGTAAATGAGAAGCGGAACTCCGCTAAAGAGAATTTATTGATTGTCAATAAACCGATAAGCAAAGAACACTGAGAGAGAGAGAGAGAGAGATGGGGGGATGAGGGGTAGAGATAGAAAGAGAAAGAGGAGAGAAGGAGAGAGAGAGAGAGAGAGAGAGAGAGAGAGAGAGAGAGAGATGGGGGGATGAGGGGTAGAGATAGAAAGAGAAAGAGGAGAGAGAGAGAGACTGGAGGGCCTGAGAAAGAGAAGTGTTGGGTTGAGATCAAAGAGCGGGTGGGGGGTGGGTAGAGGGAGATGAAAGAGAGTTGACCTCAACAGGCGGCAACACGTCGTATTCACCGGTAGTGCGCTAATGGAAAGCTAACGGGCTAATAAGGTACTTGAGACACAACAATACAATAGGCCTGAACTGATGCGATTTATGAAAGTAACAACATGTGTGACGATTCAAGTTGAGTCACAAACAACACAATACAATAGTTGGTAATTAGTAAATATCCCGCATAAACAGAATATTTTATTAGAATTTAGCAAAAGGTCTTGCTCCATTTATGTCAAACAGTAGAATATGGGAGTGGAATTTGACCATTTTTCCACTCACACTTCTGCGCCTTCCAATCATTTAATCATCATTGAATTCCGTTTCAATTCTATTCTTCTGCCTTCTCTCTTCATCCTTAACCTCTTCATCCACAATAACCTGCCACCCAGGCCATGCTCTTTTATCGCTGCTGCCATCGGGCAGGAGGTACAGGAGCGTTAGATCTCACAGCACCAGGTTCAGGAAGAGTTAATACCCTGCAAAGATCAGGTTCCTGAACCAACGTATATAACTTCGCCGACCTCAAATCTGAACTGATGGATCTCAAGGTAGCATTAAAGGGACATACTTCCACTTTCATAATAAATTTACTTTGATGTTAACTTTGATAAGAACTGGCGCGTATCACGAAAAAACAGCCGCCTTCGCCATGTTCTCTGTATTATTTATTTTCTTATTTATTTATTATCACTTTAATACTTTTTGCTGTTCACAATTTATATTACATGTTTGACTGAGGGAGCTGCGAAAGAAGAACCGAGGCGTGATGACACAAATTTATTTGCTCTTTTCGGCGTTTCGGAGGAGTTAGATACAGATGGATTCCGTAGGCCAGCGAGTTAAGACATGCGGCTAAACACGAGATCGTCTATTGTTGCAGATACAATAACATCATGCATCGCTCATCAATAGGTTCGGATTCGAAAAATCTTGAGTCTGCTTCCTTTGAGAATCTACCCTGGTCCAGCTCGACCATAGATATCTCGGCCTAGTTGTCTACACACACGCCAGGGCAGTATGATATGGAGAGCAAGCTGTTGCCATACAGCAGGCTCCCCCTCTCTACACAGCCTATACAGTTTGGCGCCAGTCAGATCTGAACTCAACATAGGACTGCCTGAGGGACTCCATATTGAAATATTTCCTCGGGGTTTTCTCCTGAAGTCTTCCCCGTGAGTGGGTATTCTTGAAAGGCAGCGGAAGTTTGAGATCAAAGGTTCCTTCTCGTACATCAGCTGGCAACCACGGCGAACAAGTCCTATCTGGCCAAAGCAAATGTGTTGACGGTACCAGTAGGCTGTATTTTCTCTTAATAATCAATAGTGAGGCATTGGATTAATGGAGTATTGGAATATCCCGTCAGTTGAAATAGTTATGGCGCGCTCAGCAGTTAAACATCACGGGAAGTCCAGAATCTAAACTTGGTGGTCAGCGGGTATTTCACACGTACGCCATTAGGACCATTTCATATGTAGTGGGAGCTCATCCCCACGACCCAACAACCCCTCCTCTCCACCAGATTATGACAAAACTAGGGCTCGTGTGCTTTCTCACGGATCTCTGTAAGTTAATACGTAGATACAATAAAGCAAGCAATAGAAGAGAGGTTTACATTAGCGTGTGCTCATGTGTACTTGAACGTTCAACAATGATGTCTGCTTCTTTTTCAGCCTGTCACCCCTACTGCGACCAATGCTGCCGTGAGCAGCACGCCCGAGTCACCACACGACTTTATACGTCTTCTCGGCCAACGTCCTTCCTCTCCCAGGAATGAGGATTTTGGAGCTTCTGGTGGCGTTTCTGTACCTCTGGGTTTTTACGCGATAGGTTTGCTAGACTTATTCCCAAACCTTCTCCTTTGCAGACGGGCTTGCGACTGTCCATGGCAATAATAAAAGGAGCTGGTATGATCAGAATTGGAAAACCGTGTGAGGGTCGGATCTTCCCGGGCAGGATATGTGAAATCACTGACGAAGCGAATATGTCATTAATTAATATGGTTGATTTCCGTATAGAAGGAAACAAAGCAGACCGCGACCGTTTTTTTTTAACGAGAGGCCATCTAACTGAAACAACGGGATAGAAATGGTAGAAGAACAGCGGTAATAGTTTTCCTGGTCGGGGTATCTAGAATCAAGTGTCAGTGTATCAGAACACAACTTGTGTCACTGCAGACCGAAATCAAAAAGAAATTTGATTTTTTTCTGTGAAGTGGATGATCAGTCGCCAAGTACATTCAAGAAAGGATTTTGAGGGATCTTTACATACAAGAGGAATAGATACATATGGGTTTAGTGCAGAAACGCGGACCCAGGAAAATTATTACCTACAGTGTTATTTAATGGTAGGGGAGGCGCGATGGTCCAATGACCGAAAGGCCAAATGCTGTCCTCATTCATGTTGTAATGGCTCACACTGCAGGTCCAAAGCGCCAACAGTTTTCAGGGTGGTGATCGTGTGGCCAATACAGGAGTTGTTGGAGCTGATCCTCGTAGCGTTTTTGTTAGTCAGATGATGCATTCTTTGCCATTATTTACCCGTACTTACACAACACATTCAGGGTCTCCATCACTCAAGTTCTCAGTATTATAAATTAATTTGGTTTTAAATTTGCTCTGTTTGTCTTTCTTTTATTCATTGTTTGTGTATGGTTTTTCATTGATTCTATTCGATTGTTTTGTTCTATTCTAAATACCTACAGAAAATGAATCTAAAAGCAGTAAATGGACTCCAATGGTTCATTTACTATGGACTCAACTTCAAGGACTCTTCGACTCATAGAGTCATTGACGTTCAGTCCATAGGCTGCGGAGTCAGTTCAGTTTTAATTACGAGCGAAATTATTTATGTATCAGTCTATCTATCTTTCTAACGACAACGGTGCCAAGCTGTATGGGTCCTAATGCCCTTCCCTTGGACAACATCGGTGGCGTGGAGGGGGGAGACTTGCAGCATGGGCAACTGCTGGTCTTCCATACAACCTTGCCCAGGCCTGCGCCCTGGAAACCTTCCAAGGCGCAAAGCGATGGTTTCATGAGACTAACGGATCTTTCTATCTATATTTATTTATTATTGTTATTATTATTTGCATCTCATTTTCCCAGCTCTCGTTAGTAAACCCTGAGGTACAGGCATACCCAAGCATGCTCATTTGTCAATTACTAAGAACTTCCCGAAGAATCTAGTGCTGCTTAATATCGTGGCTTTCTAAAGATTTACTGAGTAGCTTTAATTGATCAATGCGATTGTGTACTGCCCTTGGGAAAACACCATTAGTAGAAAATACTACCGAGACAATGTACACCTTGTCCTGTGCCAAAGTATTTCAATTTCCTCTTTAAATAAAAATAATTATTATTGTATTTCTTCAGTTTGTCTATTGTGTGTCACTCTTTGTATGTCGGTTTTCATCGATTCTTTTACAAATTTTGTTCTACCCGCTTTCAAAGAATCTACGATCATGATTTCATTATTATATGTTTACTTATTTATAATGAAAATGATTACTATTTATTTTTCCATTCTCGCAGACTTTTGCACACTGACTGTCAGTCTTTCTGTGTAGTTTTTCATTGATTTTATTGTATGTCATTGTTTTACTATGAATGCCTGCAAGAAAATGAATCTCTGGATCGGATGCGGCGACATATACATACCTTGATAATAAATTTACTTCGAACTTAAACTTTGATCATGAGTCGATTTGGATTCATGATTTTTAGCAATCAGCGTTATTTAAATCCAGACAGAAAAGGAAAGTAACAGCGCGTTTATGACATGGTTTTCCAAACGCAGGAACTGTGCCAGTACATTCATAAGTCTGTTTTGGAGATGGTTACGGTGGTTTTTTGCAGAGAGTAGACTTGGTCGCTCGCTGAGACAGACATTAGCTGCTACATGTTGCTAAATGCAGCCGTCAGTCGAATGTCTAAAATCATGTCCACCCCCAATCCCTTTCCTAATTATAGATTAGACCGGATTGCCTTGGATCTTTGATATAACATCGCCTATTTTGAAGGCAGAGGTTAATATTTTTACGATCATGGAATTCGCAAACAGTAGATTCCAGAGGACGGGTGGTCAGTCTCCGCCCCCATCCCGCCTCTGCCCCCTCCCACTCATTAACATCCCCGGTTAATAAAGAGCCCGGAGTGTCCAGTTTGCAGACACTGGAACCGGAGACGCTCCCGGTGTTTGCACAACAGCGAACTGTTCGGGTGGAAGTTAGGACGCTCGCTGACTGAAGGAATGTTCCCAGTTCTGCATCTCCTGTGGGCTCTAATGGTCCATTTACCAGGTGAGAGGCGGGTTAGTTAACGCACGAATTCTCCACAAAGAAATTCGTTGAAACTTTGAAAGCCACTTTTCTGCGAGCCTTCAGCGATCTATAACACTTCTGATGGTTGCAAGTCACCTGGTAGTTTTATTGTGTCTTATTGCAGGTATCCTGGCGGTCCCAGTCCTCAATCAGACCCCAATGTCCGGTCCTGTCTCCGCGGGACAGACTGCCCGCTTAGAGTGCCGGCTACAGAACGGGAACGTTGGAAGTTACGATATTGCGTGGGACCGACATCGTCCTGGGATGGGACCCGAGGGAGTGATATATCATAGCACCGGTAATAGCATTTACAGAGGACCCGGCATCACCGAACGTTTCCAACCGTCCAGAGACACCTCCGCCAACACTCACATCCTGACCATCGGCAGCTTGGAGCCCGGCGACTCGGCTGTCTATTACTGCAGAGCGTGGGAAAGTGATGTTGGTTGGTTCTACGGACCGGGGACGATTCTGGAGATAAAGAGTAAGTAATCCTCTTGCTCTATATGAAATTACGCTTCCAAAGAAATCTCCATTTCAATCGTGCTGCTAGCTGGCAGAATCGTTCTGTCTCTTTAGGGCAGAATCCGCACATTCAGTTCGGCACGGTACGTCATTCAGATCCTCGGGAGAACATGATTATCTAATGTCGTGAATTACTTCCGCATATGGTACATCATTTGAAGGTTCCCACCCGAGGCAGCACCATTCGAAAGTCCTGTCTTTTAAACCGTTAATCCCTTCCTCATATTCCAAAGGCCGCCAACTTAACTCCGGCACTCAGCCCTGAATTTAATATAGGTCAATCAAACCGATGTTATCTGATACGTTATAAGTCAACGCTGTTGCAGTTTGTGACAGAGAATTGCGCCATTGTTGTCAAATACAATGAGGAATTAGAACAGACACTGAAGCTGAAACACAGAAAAAAGAAACGCTCATCTCTCTGAACCTTTCTGTATCTTCGCCACTTCGTGCTGCCTTATTAGACGGCGAGATATTGATATCGACATTGCCACTCCAATTCCGGAGGCAACCCCTTCTGTCAACAGCTAAAGCTGAAATATATATAGCCACATAATAGATGGAATTTAGATTTGGGGATTTTTAGGTGTCTTCTCCCACACCCATCCCCGACCCTCGCAACCCACCAAGGTACCTCCCTCAGCAAAGAGAACAATATCACCAGGCCGGCATCAAATGCGTGCAATTTACCGGACCTGACCTGAGGGGTGGGCAACAGTGTCATGACAGCGTCTATCGGTGGGTCGAATGGTAGCATTCTGTGCCCAACTTTTCACTGATTGTCTGCATCGTTGGTACATTGAGATCATACTTTGACGGGAGTTCGGTCAGTGTGTGGCGCTGTTTTGGAAATGCACACATTAATGTTGATATTTTCCTCCTCCTCCCACCACCTTTCTCACACACAGGTAGCGAGAGCAGAAAACCCTCGGTTCTCCTGCTTCCTCCCTCCCCGGAGGAGACCGGCTTGGGTTCCGCCACTCTATCCTGCCTCGTGAGCGGCTTTAAGCCGGGCTTGGTCGCGCTGCGCTGGAGCGTGGATGGCGTGGAGACGGACAGTGGCGTGACCACAGGCGCCGTGTCCACGGACACCGACCAGACCTACAGGCTGAGCAGTTACCTGCGGGTTCCCGCCGCTGCATGGAACAAGGGCTCGAGTTATTCCTGCAGCGTGAGCCACAGCTCACTGAGCTCGCCACTGCGCAACACCATCTCTTCATCCGCCTGTGCGCAGTAAGAGTGTGCCGGCTGGCAGCTCACGAATACAGTGTAACCCGCACTGGTGCGGTGCAGCCGCCTTCTGCAACGTAGTTCTGTAGCAAATGTCCATTTCTGGGAACACGAAAAATGTTTAATAAATGCAGAGATGTATGTTTTGATCGCCAATCGTTTGGTACACGTATTCCTATGTCGAATGTTTCTCACTATGCTGTGTCTGAACTTCTGCTGTTTGTAGAATGGGGAGATATTCACCAGGAGACGATGCCTGTATTGTGATTGAATTTTGTAACACAGCACTTAATAAAGAGGCAACTCAGCGGCGGGTTTACAGTGGCTCTGTCTTTTGTCGGCTGCTCTCTGTGCGTCGAATGAATTAGTAGCGAGTAACATGACGAGCTTGAATTACCTTTCTTAGATTACAGTCCAGTCAGTTCAAACAGCTTATCCGCCCCTCCTTATCCAAGCCGTTCTCCGTGTACTCCATCTTCAAGGATCAACAATCACCGTTATTCTCCATATGCAGGTCAATGCATTAGGAGTTTGCTGTGTTGTGTTGGCGTGACATGAAACAGAACATTCAAGAAATATAAGGAATAATTAAATAAAATTAAAGTTTGAAGTTAAATTCAGTATATGGAATAAAATGTGCACAATAAGAGCATCAATGTATAATGTAAGCAACATTATAAAACAAGGTTTAAAGTATTTACAGTGCAGTGCAGACACCGGGATAATAGATAGGGTTACTGCAAATGTTTGATCAGATTAAAAGCCTGGGGAAGTAACAAATTGCTGACAGAAATAGTCAGGTCTGGCAGGATCTATGGAAAGCTCTCGGCTTGAAACGTCGACTGTTTATTCCTTCCTCTCGATGCTCCCTGACCTAATGTGTTCCTCCATCATTTTTTATCTGCTCCAGCATCTGCAGAATCACTTAATTACCTGGGGGAAAAGAAAACGTTTAAGGTGATTGCGATGGCGTGAAATGTTTCTCTAAATAGTTCTAAGACGTTCTCCACTAGGTTTTTTTTTTGAAAAAAGGCAGTTTGCAAGGTGGATAGTGTCTGCAATGATTTGTCCTGCCCGCTTCTTTGTCCTGGACACATGCAAGCACTCCAGTGATGGTCGACTGGAACCAATGACATCTTCAGTTCATCTTGCAGTTCGCTGTAGATTTTGTTCTTTGTCAGAGGGTGCTGCACCAAACCAGATAGGAATGGCTGATGTGAGGATGCTCTCCAGTTAGGAAGTGTAGAATTGCACCTCCCGCCATCACCTGTTCCTCTGCTTATCATTTATCCATCTCGTCCCCCACACTTGTTTATCCGACTAATCCTTAAACACCCGCTTTCTCTGCGCCTGAACCACTCCTTGACCTCATCGTGTTCACATTTCAGCCACTCTCTGAGCAAACACTGACCTCCCACATGAGTGGTGCACTGTAAGTATGTTTCCCCGTGGTCTTCCCACCATCTGAGTTAGTGATTCGCTCAATCCATTCACGCTCAAATCTCAAAGCTTCAAATGCCGACTATTCCTCCGTACATCTCGTGGGTGTGGGTGGGGGTAGTGGTAATGGCAATAGGTTATTTAACTACCTAAATCTGTGACCTGACCACATCCGATGGGAAGTCTCTGCTCCATTTCCAATCCGTCGCTGTTGAGACGCGCTGTCTAGTTCCGTGCACAAAAGTTCTGTCGGAGGAATATTTCAAAGACCGGTGAAGAGGAATATAATTATATAATCTACAGTATCAGGGGGTAGATCTCTTTGGGATTCTGGTATATTTCACTGCCATACTGACACTTTTTCATCAAGCCCATTTTATATCCAATTGGCTACCTCATCGCAAACATATTATATGATCTGCTTGACAAGCCTACTATGAGATGCCTGGCCTAACTTCACCGTGGAAAACACGAGCAAAATGCGGGACGTTCCAGAGGGTCAGGTGCAGGGGTCTGTGAACTCAGCATTACTAGGAAGAAGCTTCTTGGAAAACTGAAAGGTCTGCATGCATATAACCCACCTGGACCAGTTGATGTACACCCAGGGGCTCTGAAAGTGGTGGCTGAAGGGATTGTAAAGGCATTACTGATGATCGTTCAAGAATCAACTTATTTTAGCATAGTTTCGGAGGAATGGAAAATTGCTAATGTCACTCCACTCTTCAAGAACGGAGAGAGGCAGAAGGAAGGAAATTACAGGCCAGTTAGTCTGACCTCGGTGGCTGGAACGATGATGGAGTCAATTGTTAAGGACAAAAGCAACAGGAATTCTGCAGATGCTGGAAATTCAAGCAACACACATCAAAGTTGCTGGTGAACGCAGCAGGCCGGGCAGCATCTGTAGGAAGAGGTGCAGTCGACATTTCAGGCCGAGACCCTTCGTCAGGACTAACTGAAGGAAGAGTGAGTAAGGGATTTGAAAGTTGGAGGGGGAGGGGGAGATCCAAAATGATAGGAGAAGACAGGAGGGGCAGGGATAGAGCCAAGAGCTGGACAGGTGATAGGCAAAAGGGGATACGAGAGGATCATGGGACAGGAGGTCCGAGAAGAAAGACAAGGGGGGGGGGGACCCAGAGGATGGGCAAGGGGTATATTCAGAGGGACAGAGGGAGAAAAAGGAGAGTGAGAGAAAGAATGTGTGCATAAAAATAAGTAACAGATGGGTTACGTGGGGGAGGTGGGGCCTTAGCGGAAGTTAGAGAAGTCGATGTTCATGCCATCAGGTTGGAGGCTACCCAGACGGAATATAAGGTGTTGTTCCTCCAACCTGAGTGTGGCTTCATCTTTACAGTAGAGGAGGCCGTGGATAGACATGTCAGAATGAGAATGGGATGTGGAATTAAAATGTGTGGCCACTGGGAGATCCTGCTTTCTCTGGCGGACAGAGCGTAGATGTTCAGCAAAGCGGTCTCCCAGTCTGCGTCGGGTCTCGCCAATAAATAAAAGGCCACATCGGGAGCACCGGACGCAGTATATCACCCCAGTCGACTCACAGGTGAAGTGTTGCCTCACCTGGAAGGACTGTTTGGGGCCCTGAATGGTGGTAAGAGAGGAAGTGTAAGGGCATGTGTAGCACTTGTTCCGCTTACACGGATAAGTGCCAGTTTCTGAAATGGCCAAAGTGCGGAGCGAGGGACACTGAAGCTGATCGACAGTTCACAGACTTTAATGCAAACAGTGTTACAAGGAAAATAAAGCAATAAACACTAGGCCAATCAGGGCCGTTGACTAAAACTCTCAGATGGAAAACGAGGCCTACACTGTGGCTGAAAGGAATACCTAAATTTAAAATGAATACCGCTAGACTTCAGAGTCAGTTGACTCGACAGTCCAATTTATCAGGCAAGGCCGAATGTAAACAGGAAGCGAAGCGTTGCTGTGTTGTGTTCAAGTCTCCACAAATACCACAACGGAATGAATTGAGTTAAATATTATCACTATGAAATAATAATTAGCTAAGACGTGCTTATTCACGAGCGCAATTGCCGTATCTGCCGTGCTGCCGAATCCGTGGTTGTGACAGCCAGAGAGTGGTGAATCAGTGAAATTCGTTCGGACAGGCGACTGTGGAGGCCAAGTCACTGGGTACAATTAAGGCAGAGGATGACAAATTCTTGATGAGTCGGGGATGAAGGGATGCGAGGAGAAGGCTGGAGAGATTGGAGCTGAGAGGGAAAATGGATCATTCATGATGCAATGGCTTAGCAGGCTCGATGTGTCAAATTGACTAATTCTGCTCCGATATCTTATGGAAATATTCTTGACATATTCTGCATGCCGTTTGTCATCTGTTCAAACTTCCCTTCCCCGGACACAATTTCCCATGCACATGATCACTATCTCCAATTGCTCCTTACCTTTCCAAAGGCGGGTAGATACTGACCCTAAGAAAATCCTCCAATAACTTGTCTCTACTGGACTTACGATCGTAGGCTTCTAGTTCTGTGGCTCTTTCCTGCAGCACTTTAACAAAGCCAAATCGTTAGCCACACACACAGTTTTTGGTACCTCACCCCTGGGTAGTTATGTTGGAAGACATGTGGGACAAGATGGAGGCAAAGACAAGTTGCCGGAAAGGACATGTCGGAAAGAGTATGAGAGTGAAAATTCAAATGTTTTGTCACTGGAAAAAATACGTTTATTACGGATGGAGAACAAGACAGAGACAACCAACCAAAATAAATTCCAAATGAATACAGACGTCTGTTTTCAGTAGGCCTCTATGTGTACCTGGCGATGCCAATGCAGCCGCTGTATTGCAGGCTTCAGTTAACGATGTGCTCAGGGGCATGTTAAACCAGTGTTTGGTTTTTGTATTTAGATGACGTCCTTATCTATTCCCGTTGTCATTGGGAACACACCTAGTCTATCCTCAGAGTCTCAGACGGCCCATCGAAAATAACCTGTACGCCAGGCCCGAAAAATATGAGATCGGTAAAGACCAGGTATCGTTTTGGGACTGCATCTTTACCCCATCAGGTGCTCAAATAGACCCTATTAAAATTCAAACAGTTACAAAGTGGCCCAAACCATCTACAGTGAAGCAGGTACGGTGAATCGTTGGGCTTGCGAACCTCTATCGCCACTTCATACGGTATTTCGTCCCCTTCGTGGGTCTCATAATTTATTCACCAGAATGATCTTGGTAGGATTCCTCTGGACAGACGGTGCCGACCATGCATTTTCGGAGTTAAAGCGACGTTTCACCACTGCCCCAATTCCGCAAAACCCAGACCCATCACAGCCAAGCCAAGAGGGCTCTCTCTTCACACGGTTTAATTCCAGTTCTGCTTATCGTCCAGGAAGCTAGAATAACAAGCTGACGCTCTCTCCTGACGGATATGAGGATAATGCCAATCCAGGCGCCATTGATCCTCGCTTGGGGATTGCTGTTCCGGTGATCTAGGTGAGAGCCGGCCAACAGTCGGACCCAGGCCCAGATGCGGGGCCTTACAGCCAGCTGCTTGTCTCTGTGCAGTGCGTTCCAAACTGCTGGAATGGGGTCATTCCTCCTGTCTGGCTGAACAACCGGGAATTCAACGGACGCAGGAGCTTATAAAGATTTAATTTTGGGGCCACGTCCATTCCAGGATGTCCACGACTTTGTATCTGCTTTTCCTACCTGCACTCGGAACAAGACGTCACACCAG
Organism: Mobula birostris; assembly: GCF_030028105.1. Taxonomy (NCBI): domain Eukaryota; kingdom Metazoa; phylum Chordata; class Chondrichthyes; order Myliobatiformes; family Myliobatidae; genus Mobula; species Mobula birostris. The sequence goes on from NC_092371.1 coordinate 16,097,791, forward strand.
CGTCCTGCGGGTCTGCTCTGTCCACTGCCTGTGTCCCACCCCACCCCCCGGTCCCACCTCTCAGTAGATTTCATCACCGGTCTGCCCCATCAATGGATGCACTACCATTTTGGTCATTGGGGATCGATTTTCCAAGGCTGCCCACTTCATTGCTCTCCCTCAGCTCCCATTAGGCCTAGAGACTGCCACACTCATCGTTCAACCTTCGTTCAGTCTCCATGAACTCCCTCAAGACATGGCTGATCGTGGACCACTGTTCACTTCCCGCTTTTGGGACGTTTGCAGTTCTCTGTAGAAGCCATGGCACGCCTCTCATCTGGTTTCCACCCCCAATAAAATGGCCAGAATGACAGAGTGAGCCAGGAGTCGGAGACAACCCTGCGCTGATTTGCTTCTTCCAACCCAACGTCCCACAATAAACTCTAGTCGTCCTCTACGCTGTCTATCTATCTTAGATTGCGTATTGTGTAAAACCCAGATCTTATTAGGGAGGGTAATGTAAAAGAAGCTATATGGGGTAGTGATCATAATATGATTGAATTCATACTGCAATTTGAGGGGAGAAGCATAAATCGCATGCATCAATATCGCAATGGAAGAAAGGGAATTATAGAGGAATGAGAGAGAAGCTTACCCGGATGGATTGGGGGAGGATACTGGCGAGAATGAGGGCAGAGTAGAGATGGCTAAAGTTCTGAGAATAATTCAGAAGGCGCAGGATACATACTGTATGTTCTCAAGTGGCAGAGGTAAGCAACCGTGGCTGACAAACGAAGTTAAGGACTGCATCAAAGCCAAGGAAAGGGCCTTGGCTTTTAAGGTGGCAAAAGTGAGTGGGAAATTGGATGATTGAGAAAATCTAACAAAAGGCAACGAAAAAAGCTATAAGAAGGGAAACGACAAAATGGAGTGGCCAATACTAAAAAAACAGAATACCAAATGTTTTTGCAGTTATATGAAGAGTAAAAGGGAGGTGAGAGTTGATACTAGACCACTGAAAAATGATACTGGTGAGGTAGCAATGGAAGACAAAGAAATGGCAGATGAACTTAATCGGTACTTCGAAAAGAATCCCAGTAATGAAAGAGGAGCGCTTGATAGCTCTAGGCTTGTACTCTCTAGAGTTTCGAAATTTAATCGTGAGTGGGGGAACTCTCATTGCAACTCATCGAATATTAAAAGTTCTGCATAAAGTGGATGCGGGGAAGAACTTTCCTCTCATGGGCTGTCTTGGGCTTGAGCGCACAGCCTCAGATTTGAAAGCCGTCCATTTAGAACAGAGATGAGGAAACATTTCATTAGCCAGAGAAAGATGAATCTGTCGAATTTATTGCCGCAGACGACTGTGCAGGCCAATTAATCTGGTATATCGTTAGGCGGAGGTTGATAATTTTTGATTAATCAGGGAATCACAGATGGCGGGGAGCAGACAGTAGAATGGAGTTGAGACTGCGAAAGTATCACCCATGTCAGAATGGCGGAGCAGTCTCGATGGGCCGAATGGCACATTTCTATTCCGATATCTTATGGTCACATCAATTTGCGATCGTAAAATAGAAACGTACTGGACAAGTAAGTTTAAAAACGCAAACAACAGGAATTCTGCAGATGCTGGAAATTCAAGCAACACACATAAAAGTTGCTGGTGAACGCAGCAGGCCAGGCAGCATCTCTAGGAAGAGGTGCAGTCTGACGAAGGGTCTCGGCCTGAAACGTCGACTGCACCTCTTCCTAGAGATGCTGCCTGGCCTGCTGCGTTCACCAGCAACTTTTATGTGTGTTGCTGGACGAGTAAGCATGTCTTTCATTGGACCTGGAGTGGCCACTGTTAAAAACGCGCCGCCATCTTACCAGTGACTCTCTAACCTAGTCCTATTTGCTTGCATTTGGTCAATATCACACTGAACCATTACGATCTATGATCCTCTTAAGTACTTTTTAACTTAAATTCCATTTGCCATATTTCAGCCTATTTTCCCAGCTGCTCAACATCACGCTGCAAGCTTTAATAGCCTTCCTCACTGTTCACTACGTCCCCATCTTGGTGTCATCCACAAAATTGCTGATCCAGTTGACAACATTGCCATGTAAATTATTAATATAGATGCTAAGCACCTACCCACTCAGTACTGATCCCTGTGTAACACCAGTAGTCACAGCTTGCCAGTGTGAAGGACAACCATCTACTCCCACTCCCTAGCTTCTCCCACCAAGGCAATGTTGGATACTTTAGCCTTCATGTGGTACTTTCAGGGACTGAATCACTTGCACCAGCTTCCATGTGGAACTTTATCAATAATTTATCGAAATCCCTTTAAAAACCAACGGATGGATCACATCCAGTGCACACAGAAGCAATGGATGCAACGTGTTCTGTGTTGAATATGAACATCAGTTGCTCTTATCCTGCCTTCTCCTTTTCTCGCTCAATTTGAAATTCTATCCCGGGTCTTTCAATACAAACACCTCTTTCTACTGATTTGATGCCATTCTTTGGCAGTAGAGCCACACCACCCCCTCTGCCTACCTTCCTATCCCTCCGATATAACGTGTAACCGTGGACATTCAGCCACGATCCCATGATGGCCGCGACCTCATACCTGGAAATCTATAATATTTCAGCAAGATCATCCACCTTATTTCTTATACGACGCACATTTAGATACAACACCTTGAGTACCGTATTTGTTATCCTTTCTGACTCTGGAACCCGAACGATTTGATACTCAACCGACTGGCTGCAACTTTGTCCCATCACCTGCCTGCCCTTCCTGACAGTCTGACTGCACGCTATCTTTACTTTTTTACCATCCTTCCTATACTGAGTCCCTTCAGCCCGGTTCCCACCCCCTGCTAAATTACTTTAAACCCTCCCCAAGAGCTTTAACAAACCTGTCCGCAAGAATAGTCGTCCTCTTCGGGTTCAGGAGCAACCCGTCACTTTTGATCAGGTCATATCTCCCCCAAAAGTGATCCCAGTTATCCAAGAACCTGAAGCCCTGCCCCCTGCTTCACCTTCTTAATCACGCGTGCATCTGCCAAGTCATCCTGTTTCTGCCATCACTGGCGCGTGGCACTGGCAGCAATCCAGAAATTACTACTATGGATGTCTTGCTTCTCAGTTTTCTACCAAGCTCTCTAAGTTCTCTTTTCAGGACCTCGTTGATACCAGTTTGTACCAAGACATCTGGTTGTTCCTTATCCCTCTCCAAAACGTTGTGGACGCGATCTGAAACATCACTGACCCTGGCAACTCGGAGGCAACATACCAACAGGGTGTCCCGTTCACGTCCACAGAACCTCCTGTCTGTTTCCATCACTATGGAGTCCCCTATCACGACCGCTCCCTTCTTCTCCCTCTTTCCCTTCTGTACCATGGACCCATGCTCAGTGGCTGTAACCCAGTCGCTCTGGCATTTTCCCGAGAGGTCATCCCCCACAAAAGTATCCAAAGCAGTCGATTTGTTTTTGAGGGGAATAGCCACAGGAGTCCTCTTCTCGAACTGACTGTTTACATTTCTCCTGTCACCCCAGCTACTCGGCTCCTGCACCTTCGGGGTTACTACGCCCTGTAATTTTGATCACTTATATCCTCAATCTCCCGTACAGGACGTAGGTCATCCAGTTGCTGCTCCAGATCCCTAACACGGTCTTCAATGAGCTGCAGCCTGATGTACTTCACGCAGATGTAGTTCCACGGGAGACTCTGGGTCTCCCAAGACTCCAGCATCCGGCACAAAAAACACACCACAACCATTTAAATGGCACTGAAAGAGAGGAAAAAAGATAAAAAGGAAACATTGACAGACGCTTTACACAGATCCAACGCCTTCCCGCGCCTACTGCGACAATGACTGCTCCGCTTATCCCTTCTGTACTTTTATTTAGTACGTAGAGCTCTGTTGTCGCCGCTGATAGGCCCTGTGCAATGGGAGTTGACATTCTCAGCCCATCCTGGTCATTTTGCGCGAAAACTCGCGTTCATGGCCAATCTCCCAGATACACCTCTACTCAGACGGTCCAACGGTTTTTGGGGGCGAGGATATCCCGCAGCCCAGTAATGCCGACATTTCGTTACAGAGTTAAGGAGTGTATTTGACCTTCCACTACGAGGTCAGAAGGTTACCCACGTACTCTTGGATTGCGCCAAGGCAGAGGGACTGTGAGAGCCTATGCAGTCAAATTCCTCACGCGTAGAGTAGAGACGGGTTAGAATGAGAGATCACACATCACTGACTTCCAGGATGAACTGAGCGCAGGGGTGAGGCACGAGATCGCTGTTCCGGACGAACAGGATAGTCTGGATGATCTGATTAATCTTCGCCTTCACTCTCCCCACACCACCCAGCAACCAGTCCACGAAGGAGCCTATGAAAGATCCGTAAAGACCCTATATCGTTTTAGGACTGCATCTTTACCCCATGAGGTGCTCAAATGGACCCTAGTAAAATTCAGACAGTTACAAAGTGGCCCAGACCATCTACAGTCAAACAGATACGGTGCATCATTGGGCTTGCGAACTTCATACGGCATTTCGGCCCTATCGCGGGTCTCATAATTGAAGAAGAAGAAAGCCCTTAACTCCCAGTGGAGTCATCGGGACGCCGCCGTGATGGCGTTTTTTAAGTAGGCTTTCTTATTTTTACGCGGTCGAGTTGCTAGCTCGACGCTCAATCCAGCACGGATGGAAAGCGAACAAGGGGGCCGGCTGAATTTGAACTCGGCAGTCTTCGCTCCGAAGTCCGGCGCTGATGCCACTACGCACCAGCCGGCCCTATCGCGGGTCTCATAATTGTATTCACCAGAAAGATCTTGGTAGGGTTCTTCTGGACAGACGGTGCCGAGCATGCATTTTCGGAGTTAAAGCGACGTTTCACCACTGCCCCAATTCTGCAAAACCCAGACCCATCACAGCCGTTCACAGTCGAGGTAGATGCATCGGGTGGCGCATGTCCTCGCTCAGCGCTCTTCTGCGGAGAGCCGGCTGCACTCTTGTCCCTTTCTTTCCCGTCGCTTGACTACAGCCGAGAAGAAACCCGATGTTTGGAACCGGAAACTTCTGGTTGCCAAGGAGACCCTGGAAGAATGGCACACTGGCTGGAGGGGGCAGGGGATCCTTTCTTGCTGTAGAGAAATCAGAAGAACCTCTCCTGCATTGAGGATTCAAAGAGACCCAATCTCGACAAGCCAGGAGGTCTCTCTCTTCATACGGTTTAATTCCGATTTTCCTTATCGTCTAGGAAGCTAGAATAACAAGCTGACGCCTCTCTCCTGACGGATATGAGGATAATGCTGATCCAGGCGCCATTGATCCTCGCTTGGGTATTGCTGTTCCCGTGATCTAGGTGAGAGTCCGCCAACAGTCGGACACAGGCCCAGATGCGGGGCCTTACAGCCAGCTGCTTGTCCCTGCTGCGATGCGTTCCAAAGTGCTGCAATGGGGTCATTCCTCCTGTCTGGCTGAACAACCGGGAATTCAACGGACGCAGGAGTTTATAAAGAGATAATTTTGGGGGCCATGTCCGTTCCAGGGTGTCCAAGACTTTGTATCTGCTTTTCGTACCTGCACTAGGAACAAGATGTCACGCCAGCGTCCTGCGGGTCTGCTCTGTCCACTGCCTGTGTCCCACCCCACTCCCCGGTCCCACCTCAGTAGATTTCATCACTGGGCTGCCCCCTCAAAGGATGCACGACCATTTTGGTAGTTGTGGATCGATTTTACAAGGCTGCCCACATCATTGTCCTCCCTCAGCCCACACCAGGCCGTGAGACTGCCACACTCATGGTTCATCATGTGTTCAGTCGCCATGAACTCCCTCAAGACAATCCAAGGGTTGCATATCTCCTTCGATAACAAATTTAGTTTGAACTTTGATGATACAACAGCCATGATGGAACGATGGAACAGACTATATGCGTCGAATGGCCAATTTCTGTTCCTGTATCCTATGCTCTAATGTTGTACGGTCTGAGCTGTGCTTGCTTCTATCTGGTATGGTAACTACTGCAAGTGCTTGTCATTAATGAAATTGTGCATTTCAGTTCATAGCAAAAGATGTGTTAAGAAGAATGAAACAAACGTCCCCCCCCCACACCGTCTGCACCCAGTTCCCAGTTATTCGATGCTGTCTCATTAGGCATATAACTTTAACATTAGGTGAAGAAAGTAGTGAAGTGGAAATGTTGGTCTTTTGCAAGGTGCTGAGATTTCAAAAGTGTGGAGTGCCTGTTGCACCTCCACTGGCCCGAGGTTAGACTGTCTGTGTACTGTACACAGGTCTGCTTTCTGAATGAAATCTTACACTGGCTATGGAGACCGTGTTCTCTGGATGAGAGGGTTGAACGGTGAGCAGATACTGAGAGGGACGCGCCTAAGTCTTCGCAACTAAGAAAAATAAGAGGCAAATACTTTGAAAGTCAGGATACTGAATGCACTAACAAAGTACATACGATGTGAAACTGAGGACTCTCTGCCTTCCTCCCAGAGATCTGCTGATATTTAATCACTAGCAAAGTTGCAGACGGGGATCGACAGGTGCTTGGACACCGAGAGATTCCAAGGACAAGAGATTCCAAGGACAGCGTATTGAAAAGAGGAGCGGATTCCAGGAGCCCATTGGTGTTTCGTTCACCGTTTATGTGTCCAGGAATGTAATCACTTTAAGAAATTTCATAGATTGCTTCTTTCTCCTGTGGTAACTAGTGCAAGTCTTTGTGATGAAAGAAATGGTTCATTTCAGTAACTAGCAATGGCTGTGTTAAGAAGAATGTATATATACGTTCCATGTCGTCATGTTCATGTGTCAGCTTTAGTTTCAAGGCATGAGAGAAACTGCAGGCCGTCGACTCCAACTTGGCTGGCCTCCGAAAGTTTCCCTGGACACGCATCTCATTCCGACTACCCGCTAACTATTATGCATTTATCAGAGTTGTAACCGTCAGCACCCACTCATCACCCTCTCTCTTTCACTCACACACAAACCTACACAAACACACACATACATGCACTCATTTGTCTTTTTAGAACGTTTAACGGGTTGAAAGATCGCCAAAATATTTAATATGACATTTTGAAGAAAGCTTTTTTTTTGAAAATATGTACATCTTAGCGATTAAACTTATGTCTAAGACATTGCCACTAATTGCATTGTCTCAATGGAATTTTAAAATAACCACCCCGCTCTTTCCCTCCCTCCCCGGGACACAGTGACCGCACCACCTGCTCTGTTTAACAAACAAGACAGAAACAGCATCAATTTGTGTAACTGTAGCTAAATAAAGGCTGTGCAAACACCGCCCCGGTCCCCACGGGGAAATGACGGAGTCCACATCTGCATCAGTGTCACTCGCAGACACAAGCTGACCCACATGTGAACCATCGCCAGCGCTGGGTTAATTGGACTGAGCAGTGTCTGGGTCTGGTTTGGGTGAACAGGCAACTGTCCGAGTTCATCACGGAGTAAGATCTCAGATCACAGCTCCCCTAAACCCTGTTCGCGTCCCCGAGCCAGCTGCACTCAGACAAAGATATAGAAGGGAAGAGGGTTGATATTCGGCCCTCGAAGCCCAATACCAGTTCAAACAACACATTTCGGACCCTTGAGTACAACTTCCCTTTTCGGCACCTGCCAATTCCCACTTCATCAAAGCTACGTGAGTTTATTTTAACTTCAATATACTCCTGACCGGAGTATCAATTAAATAGTGAAACCCAAAAAAATAACAGCCCTATCCAATGATAAAAGGATATATAATTTCTGTCCAAAGTGAGGCAACACTCCCGGAAATGACAACGCTACCACAGTGTCGCTACGATGGAGGTAGCCTCCTATTTGCCGTCTATTTTGTCGAAACTCCACTTTCTACACCATAACGCTGACCAAACATAGAATATTGTAAGCAAAAACGTTTTGGGTTCCGTATCAAAGAAAGGATGTACTGGAGGGGATTCTGAGGAAGTTCATGAGAGTGAGCCTGAGAATGAAAGGGTTAACGTATGAAGAGCGCTTGTATCTCTGTCCATGTACTCTCTGGAGTTTAGAAGAATGAGATGATGGGTGTCTCATTGGAACGTATTGAATATTGAAGGGACTAGATAAAGTGGATCTGGAGAGGGTGGTGCCCTATAGTAGCCGAGTCTAAGACCAGGGGGCAGAATCTCAGAATAAAAGCACGTCCCTTTGGAACAGAGACGAGGAGAAAGTTCTTTAGGCGGAGGGTTGTGAGTCTGTGAACTTCATTGCCGTTGTGACTGCAGGAGCCAAGTCATTGGAATGTTTAAAGCGGCGGTTGTTGGGTTCTTAATTAGTAAGGGCGTCAGAGGTTACAGGGAGAAGGCAGGAGAATAGGATTGAGAAGGATAATAAATCAGCAATCAGTGAATGGCGAGTAGACTCGATAGATCGAAAAGCATAATTCTGCTCTTATGAGTTATGGTCTTATAGTCTTAAGCCGCCTCTCATTTTCAATTTCAAGCTAAACAGGCCTATACCCGTTGCCGCGGAACTCAGCTCGCAGTCCAGGCCCACGCATGAACTTCAGCGCCATGCGGGTCTACTAGATAGACTTGTGTAAGCGTCTCTTTGAGGGGAGAGATAAAGCAACTGGACTCTGCACATACTGAAATTGACATGGATCAATGGTTATCTTTAGAACATTTTAAATATCTACCAACCTATAAGGGATTATGAGGGGAAATTCCAAAAAATCCATTACTAACACTCAAAGTTTCACCGAGGTCTCATCGCCGGGGTACGAGACTGCTTACGGTTTACCTGTGCTGCGCACTACAGGCACTTTGAATTATGCTTTACAAACTTATTTTTGGTAATATCTTGTTTATGTGCTGTGTGTGATGTATGTTTTTGTGGGTGTGCAGTGGTTCGGTGGAACGTTGTTTCCTTTGGCTGGGTGTATGTACAGTCAGATGACCAAAAAAAAACTCGAAATTGAACTTGAGTTTGAAATCAGAGCAAACCAACTTACTTCAGCTGGAACTGATCAAACATTGACAACAAACCACGTAAGGAAGCACTCGACTAGGCTTGACAGAAAGATGGACCTTAAAAACTATGTAACGGAGGAAAGAGGGTATATGTTAAGGAAGGTGGTTTGATAAACCCAGATCGCACCGCTTAACATCTCAAATACAATCTCCTTTAGTTCAGCAATTAAATCTGAGGATAAAATATTCAGGCGCAGTGGATGCAAAGATCTTAGCCAGATAGTGGTAGTTCTGGGGCTAGAGAAAGAGGAACTACTCGCTCTGGAAAGAATTTCTGATGCAGACTGGTTACGATAAACGGAAAAATGGCTCCTGTGCCGTAGAAATATTGTAGAGCTGAATTGTGGCGATGGGGAACAACATCATTAACACAACCGAGCTGACGCTTGACGCAGGACTCTTTCCTCGTCTTGTGAGAGCAACTGAGCCAGAGTGAAATCAGACTGGCCTGTCCAATTATGTTTTAAATATAACTCCTCTCATCTGCGATGACAGTGGTGTGTATCAGGACATATTCACCATAGCTCAGCCATAAAATGGGACAGAAAGTCCATCATCACATTTACCAACGACATAGAACAGAGTATTATAGTGGCGATATAGATAAGCATTGTGTTTCAAACCAGTTTGCTAATATCCGGAACATCTCTGACAGATGACCGTTAACACAGCCAAACATGAGGTCACAGGACTATAATGCGCAGAAACCTTGGAGGAGCGATGAATCGACAGAAGTTCTATGCACCACAACTAAGGATGGCAGGTTGGCGCTGGAGTGAGAGAATCTACGGGTCGACACGGGAAGGGAGAAGAGAACTCTATAATAGTTGTATTCCCGTGAATGTTGGGTTTAGGCTTTTGCTCTACGGATTCCGGATAACTGGACCATCGGTTAATCAGGGTAGCTGCTTATTTGGGCCAACATGTACTGGTCACGACATGTCCTAATTAACAGGAATCCACATCTCTCTCTTGAGTGGACATAAGTAAAATAACGGATTGCAAATGTTGCATTCTTTGAGGAATTGAAGAGCAGATTTCAGGCGCTGTGTATTTTAATGGCACAAAGGTCAAACAGAATTGCCTGAAATGATAAGAAGAGTATTGGACCAAGGGAAAAGTGTTTTAACATTGACGAAAGAAGTAGAAACTGGAATCCAGCAAAAAAGCTTCAATAAACTGATGAAGGAAAGAAAAATGCCAGTTGAAAGGAGCAGGAAGTATTAGAAGAAACACAAGAAGTTTACTTGTAGATGTTAAGTAAAAGAGGAAAAGGTGGAAAAAACGAGATCGCTTGAAGGCACGTCCTGAGACCGGAAAGACTGAAGCAATGAAATGGCGGAGATATAAACAAATGATCTGAGTTTGTTTTCACGGAAACAATAGACAGGAAACCGTCCAGAAACGTTCAACAGCAGAGCAGAAAGGTACTCGGGAGAAAGTAGAAATGTTGTTTTTTTATATAGAAATATCTGGCACTGAAAAACAATAAATGAACGTGAGCTGACGACATTCTGCGCAAAGTTCTGTAAGCGATGGCGCAGTAAATCGGTCTCGGTGTTGCAAATTGTGAATGTTTCTACAGTTAAGCTCACGCTTTAAGAGAGGGAGTGGAAAGTGGACGATAGAAAGAGGGAGATAATGAGAGAGAGAGAGAGAGAGAGAGGGGGGGGGGGGTGCCAGGGAAGGCAGAGAGAAAGTGACATTTTACCTCAGTACTACGGGAGAAATCAATATGTTTATCAATATTGGAGTGCTGACATGGCATCTCGGAGAGTGAAATACAAATTAACAAAAGCTGCTCTAGAATTCTCGAAGTCAAATTATATCTCATAAATCTGCTTGGTTCCTAAAATGTGTGAACCAGAAGATATGGAATATGAGCAGATGGATTTGCTGGACTTTATAAATATGAAGAAGGAGTATTGTGATCTTCTTACCGTTATATCAGACGATAAGATGCAGGAATAGATGTGGACAATTGTCCCACAAAGTGTCCTCCGTCATTCCATCGTTTATTTTCTCAGTCACATTCTCCTGTCCTCTCCCTGTAACCTTGAACAATCAATAAATTATCAATCTCTGCCTTCAATCCAGCCAGGGATTCGGCCTCCATGTCCCTATATGGCTACAACATCCTCATATTCAGTACCCTCTGGCTAATTTAGATATATAAATATACACCCATAGCGAATATATATCTAACCGTCGACTCAACCAAATGTCACACGTTCGAAGTAAGTGTCCGCCCTTTCAGAACTGAAATGATCAGAACAGAACATTTGTTCGCAATGTTTTTGAAGGACGGAGAAGAGGCGAGTACCGAATTGTACAAATGCATTTGTATTTTAAATACAGATCGCGCACAGAAAGAATAACGGGTGATAGCAGATTAAGGAAAATGATTTTAGCGGTGGTCAAGTGAATGTTAAGTGGAACTCAGCTAAAGAGAATCTACTAATTGTCAATAAAGTGATAAGCAAAGAACAATAAGAGAGAGAGGGGGGTAGAAAAATTAAGAGAGAAACAGAACACAGAAAGAGCGAGAGGTGGGCTGAAAAAGAGAGGGGTTGGGTAGAGGGGAAGGCGGGGTAAGGTAGAGAGAGGCAAGAGACAGCTGACCTCAATAGGCAGCAATACGGCATATTCACCGATAATACGGTAATGGAATGCTAACGGGATAACAAGGTACTTGAGACACAGGAATACAATAGGCCTGAACTGGTGAGATTTATGAAAGTAATAACATGTGTGACGATTCAGGTTGAGTCACAAAAAACGTAATAAAATAGCTGGGAACTAGTGAATGTCCTGCATAAACAGAAGATTTTATTAGAATTTATCCAATACTAAAGAAGAAGAAAAAACTTGTTGAGTTCTTGCTCCAATTACATCGAACAATAGTATCCAGGACTGGGATTTGACCATTTGCTCCACTCAAACTTCTGGGCCATATAATCCTTTATTAGTCGTTGATTTCCATTTCAACCCTACTCTTCTGCCTTCTCGGTGTCCCTTAACCCCTTCATTCACAATAATCTCCAACCCTCTTCGTCGCTGCTGTTACCATCGGGCAGGAGGTACAGGAGCCTTAGATCTCACAGCACCAGGATCAGGAGTAGATATTCCCCTGCAACCATCAGATTCCTGAACCAACGTATATAACTTTACTGACCTCAAATCTGAACTGGTGGATCTCAAGGTAGCATTAAAGGGACATACTTCCACTTTCATAATAAATTTACTTTGACATTAACTTTGATAAGAACTGGTGTGTTTCACGAAAAAACAGCCACCCTTCACCATGTTCTCTGCATTATTTTTTTTTTATGTATTTCTTATCACCTTTAATACTGCTTGCTGTTCACAATTTATATCACATGTTTTAATGAGGGAGCTACGTGTGCACTCCCTAGGTGTGGTGACACAAATTTATTTGCTTTATGCGGCGTTTCGGAAAGATTAGAGTTGATACAGATGGATTAGGTAAGCAGGCGGAGGTACGACATGCGGCTGATCATCTACTTTTGCAGATCCAATATCATTGTGTATTGCTAATCAATAGTGAGGGACTGGATTTGAAATACCAGGAGTCTGCTTCTTTTGAGGCTCTCCCCTGGTCGAGGTCGACTGTAGATATCTCGTCCTAGTTGTCTAAGTTGTATACAAGAGCCAGGGCAGTATGATATGGAGAGCAAGCTGTTGCCCGTACAGCAGGCTCCCCCTCTCCACGCAGCCTATACAGTTTGGCACCATTGATGTCGCAGGAATTGCCAGTCAGTGTTGACCTCAACATAGGACTGCCTGATGGACTCCAACTTCAGCTATTTCCTCAGAGTTTACTCCCGAAGTCTTCCCCGTGAGTGGGTATTCTCGCAAGGCAGTGGAAGGTTGAGTTTAGAGATTTCCTTCTCGCCGAAGCAACTGGGGTTAAGATGCCAGTAAGCCGCCTTTGCTTTTTCATAATCAATGGTGAGGGATTGGATTAATGGATTATTGGAATATCCTGTTAGTTGAAACGTTTACGGCGCTTAGCAGTTAAACCACACTTGAAGTCCAGAATCTAAACTTGGTGTCCAGGGGCTATTTGACACGTATGTCATTAGGACCATTTCATAGGTAGTGGGGGCTCCCCTCCCAACGACCCAACACACCCCACTACCCGCCAGATTATGACAAATTTAAGGACGCGTGTGCTTGTTTAAGGATCTCTGATCGTTAATACGTAGATACAATAAAGAAAGCAATAGAAAAAAGTTTACATTAGCTCGTGGTCATTAGTACTTGAGCGTTAGACAATGATGTCTCCTTCTTCTTAAGCCCACCACCCCTACTGGGGCAAAGACTGCCCACAGCAGCACGCCAGAAACCTGCGTCCTGAGCCGAACGTTAATCCAGTTTTGTCCACCTTCACCACACGACTGCATACTCTTCTCGGCTAGAACCCTCTCTCTTCCAGAAATGAGGATTTTGCAGCTTCTGTTGGCGTTTCTGTAGCTCTGGATTTTTATGGGATGGGTTTGCTGGACCCATTCCCAAACCTCCTCCTTTCGCAGATGGGCTTGCGACTGTCCATGGCGGATGTCTTGCTGCAATAATAAAGGGAGCTGCTAGGATCAGAATCAGAATACTGTGCGAGGGTCGGATCTTCCCGGGCAGGATATGTGAAATCACTGATGAAGCGAATATACTAATGGTTAATACGGTTGATGTCAGTGTATCAAAATAAAACTTGTGTCATTCCGGACCGAAATCAGAAAGAAGTTTGTTTTCTTTCTGTGAACTGGATGATCAGTCGCTAAGTACATTCAAGAAGAGATCTGAGGGATCTTTAGATACAACAGGAATTGATACATATGGATTCAGTGCAGGAAGGCAGAACCCCGGAAATTTATTACCTGCAGTGTTATTCAATGACAGGGGAGGCGCGATGGTCCAGAGACCGAAAGTCGCAGCTACTCTCCTTAATCATTTTGTAATGGCTAGCACTGCAGGTCCAAAGTACCAATGGTTTTCAGGGTGATGATCGTGGGGCCAATACAGGAGTTGTTGGAGCTGTGGACTTCCATATTAAAAACGAGTATGCCATCCCGCAACTGATCTAGGAGCGTTCTTCTTTGGTCAGGTGATGCATTTTTTGCCATTACGTTGTTACCCATCCTTACACAACACATTCAAGGCTCTATCACTCATGTTCTCAGTATTATTAATTAACTTACTTTTTAAAATTTGCACAGTTTGTCTTTCTTTTACTCATTGTTTGTTTGTGTATAATTTTTCATTGATTCTATTCTATTGTTTTTGTTCTATTCTATATACCTACAGGAAATGAATCTAAAAGTAGTATTTGGTAACATACGTAGTTTATAATAAATGTGCTTTGAACCTGCTACTTTGAATCGTCTGTGATATATTGTCATTCATTTTGTTCCAATATAGTTTGTGGCCAATAGTCACTGCTGACCCTTGATATTGGAAGATTGAGCAATGGTGTCGGTCTTTGTATGGCATGGTCGGATTTTCCAATTCGCCGTTTCAGAAAGCAATTGCCCGAAAATTTTTATAAGAATATTTCTTGTCTTTGATGATGGCGGTTCGGCGAGGACGCTTTCCAGATGGATGCCTGCTGTGATATCTGGGGCTGGTGGTGTGTTGATTGACCGCTGACATGCACAAACAGCGCTCTTTGTCTGAGAATTGACCCTAATATCTGGGGTGAATTCAGGTTTCACCCAGGCCCGCACTTCCGCTGCTGTTGACACACGACATGGCAACATGGACTACAAAGGGTAACACCTAATACCCTCCAACCATCAGACTGGTGAACCAGCGTCTATAACTTCACTCATAATCAAAACTGAACTGGTTCCACAACCTGTGGATTCACCTGCAAGGACTCCACAACTAAAGTCCTCAATTCTATTTATCTATTAGTCTATCAGTCTGTCTATCTACCTAGCACTTGTTAGAAAACCCGAGGCGTTGCCAAGCATGCTCATTTGTCATTTACTAGGAATTTCCAGACTATTCCTGTGCTGTTTAGTATCGTGGCTTTCTGAAGATCTATATAGATATTGCTGTGTTGCTCTAATTGTTTAATGCTATTGTCTAGTGCTCTTGGGATGACGTCATAGGTAGATATTACCATCAAGACAAAGTGCACCTTTTTCGTGTCCCAAAGACTTTCAATTTCCTCTTTTAATAATAATTATTATATTTATTACTGTATTTCCTCAGTTTGTCTATCGAGCATTGATAACTTGGCACTTTGTGTGAAGGTTTTCATCGATTCAATTGCATTTTTGTTGTCCTCACTTTCAAAGAATATATAATCATGTTCACATTATTATATATTTATTTATTTATAATGAATATTATTATTTTGTTTTTTCTATTTTCGCAGTCTGTTTCCTTTTGCACACCGAATGCTTGTCAGTCTTTCTGTGTAGTTTTTCATCGATTCTATTGTATGTCATTGTTCTACTGAGAATGCCTGCAAGAAAATGAATCTCGGGATAATATATGATAATAAATTTACTTCGAACTTAAACTTTGATCATTAGTCTATTTGGATTTATGAATTTTAGCAATCAGCTTTATTTAAATCCTGACAAAAAAAGGGAAAGTAACAGCGTGTTTATGACATGGTTTTCCAAACGCAGGAACTGTGTCAGTACATTCATAAGTCTGTTTTGAAGACGGTTACAGAGACTTTATGCAGTGAGTAGGCTTCGTCGCTCGCTGAGACAGACATTAACATCTAAATATTGCTAAATGCAGCCGTCAATCGAATGTCTAAAATCATCTTCAAACTCATTCCCTTTCCTAGATATTGATCAGACCGGATTGCCTTGGATCCTTGATACAATATAGCTAAACAAAAATATTTTGAAGGTAGGGGTTAATGTTTTTACGATCATGGAATTCGCACACAGTAGATTCCAGAGGACGGGTGGTCAGTCTCCGCCC